>NC_134361.1:192595812-192895812 GCF_048569485.1 Anomaloglossus baeobatrachus
TTTTTCCCTCTTGAACCAGGCCTTGGTTTTCTTGGCTGTGTGCTTTGGGTCGTTGTCTTGTTGGAAGATGAAATGACGACCCATCTTAAGATCCTTGATGGAGGAGCGGAGGTTCTTGGCCAAAATCTCCAGGTAGGCCGTGCTATCCATCTTCCCATGGATGCGGACCAGATGGCCAGGCCCCTTGGCTGAGAAACAGCCCCACAGCATGATGCTGCCACCACCATGCTTGACTGTAGGGATGGTATTCTTGGGGTCGTATGCAGTGCCATCCAATCTCCAAACGTCACGTGTGTGGTTGGCACCAAAGATCTCGATCTTGGTCTCATCAGACCAGAGAACCTTGAACCAGTCTGTCTCAGAGTCCTCCAAGTGATCATGAGCAAACTGTAGACGAGCCTTGACATGACACTTTGAAAGTAAAGGTACCTTACGGGCTCGTCTGGAACGGAGACCATTGCGGTGGAGTACGTTACTTATGGTATTGACTGAAACCAATGTCCCCACTGCCATGAGATCTTCCCGGAGCTCCTTCCTTGTTGTCCTTGGGTTAGCCTTGACTCTTCGGACAAGCCTGGCCTCGGCACGGGTGGAAACTTTCAAAGGCTGTCCAGGCCGTGGAAGGCTAACAGTAGTTCCATAAGCCTTCCACTTCCGGATGATGCTCCCAACAGTGGAGACAGGTAGGCCCAACTCCTTGGAAAGGGTTTTGTACAAGTAGTATTCAACCCCCTGCAGATTTAGCAAAAAAGTATTAAAAAGTATTTCAGGCACAAAGAACAATGAGCTTCACATGTTTGGATTAATTATCTCTTTTTCCAGCCTTTTCTGACTAATTAAGACCCTCCCCAAACTTGTGAACAGCACTCATACTTGGTCAACATGGGAAAGACAAAGGAGCATTCCAAGGCCATCAGAGACAAGATCGTGGAGGGTCACAAGGCTGGCAAGGGGTACAAAACCCTTTCCAAGGAGTTGGGCCTACCTGTCTCCACTGTTGGGAGCATCATCCGGAAGTGGAAGGCTTATGGAACTACTATTAGCCTTCCACGGCCTGGACAGCCTTTGAAAGTTTCCACCCGTGCCGAGTCCAGGCTTGTCCGAAGAGTCAAGACTAACCCAAGGACAACAAGGAAGGAGCTCCGTGAAGATCTCATGGCAGTGGGGACATTGGTTTCAGTCAATACCATAAGTAACGTACTCCACCGCAATGGTCTCCGTCCAGACGAGCCCGTAAGGTACCTTTACTTTCAAAGCGTCATGTCAAGGTTCGTCTACAGTTTGCTCATGATCACTTGGAGGACTCTGAGACAGACTGGTTCAAGGTTCTCTGGTCTGATGAGACCAAGATCGAGATCTTTGGTGCCAACCACACACGTGACGTTTGGAGACTGGATGGCACTGCATACGACCCCAAGAATACCATCCCTACAGTCAAGCATGGTGGTGGCAGCATCATGCTTTGGGGCTATTTCTCAGCCAAGGGGCCTGGCCATCTGGTCCGCATCCATGGGAAGATGGATAGCACGGCCTACCTGGAGATTTTGGCCAAGAACCTCCGCTCCTCCATCAAGGATCTTAAGATGGGTCGTCATTTCATCTTCCAACAAGACAACGACCCAAAGCACACAGCCAAGAAAACCTAGGCCTGGTTCAAGAGGGAAAAATCAAGGTGTTGCAGTGGCCTAGTCAGTCTCCTGACCTTAACCCAATTGAAAACTTGTGGAAGGAGCTCAAGATTAAAGTCCACATGAGACACCCAAAGAACCTAGATAACTTGGAGAAGATCTGCATGGAGGAGTGGGCCAAGATAACTCCAGAGACCTGTGCCGGCCTGATCAGGTCTTATAAAAGACGATTATTAGCTGTAATTGCAAACAAGGGTTATTCCACAAAATATTAAACCTAGGGGTTGAATAATAATTGACCCACACTTTTATGTTGAAAATTAATTAAAATGTAACTGAGCAACAAAACTTGTTGGTTTGTAAGATTTATGCATCTGTTCATAAATCCTGCTCTTGCTTAAAGTTTGCAGGATCTAACTTATTTGCATCTTATCAAACCTGCTAAATCTGCAGGGGGTTGAATACTACTTGTAGGAACTGTACAATATTTTATATATATATATATATATATATATATATATATATATATATATATATATATATATATATACATATACATATACACACACACACACACACACACTCTCACACGCACACACACACACACACAGTGGGAAGCAAGTATTTGATACACTACCGAGTTTGCAAGTTTTCTCACCTACAAAGTATGGAGGGGTCTGTAACGTCCCACTCATGGACACTAGACCGGTTTGAAGCTGGGTCACGTACACCCAGCTTCATAGTATGCACGAATATACAGCCATCACTGCCATCTGAAATGTATATACAGCAGATGCAGCTTCCTATAATGTATACACATCGGTTTATATACATTTTATGGGAGGTAGTAGCTGCTGTATAGATAACATGTTTCCGTATTTGGGTTCACCAATATCCGTGAGATGGAGGGAAAAGTGAAGTGCAGGAGAAGACTCCATAGTGTCATCAGCATCTACTGGAGAGTAGAGTGGAAACTACGCCCACAGAACCTCTGGTATTGAGCAACATCAGTTGACACAGGTAGAAGTTCAGCAAAGTTTCAGCAACAATACTACCGATGAGTACAAGCCACCTGCTTGCAACCAGAGCTTGAAAGAACTGAATTATATCACCAGCACCAGTTCAGGGAAGATGGGAGTATTTAAGCATAAGGAGAAAACTGATAATCAGCAGCTGCTCAGAAGGAGAGCTTCCATGGTTTCTAAAGGGGAAGTGATGAAAAGCCTGCAGGAAAGCTACCTAGTGCAATTAATACTAAGTCAGGGAGCATTTTGTGCAGCCAGATGCGGTGACCTTCTATTGCCAGAAACCACATGACTGTCTGTCACCCATGACAGTCCTTTCCCCAGTCACTATCACGTGCCTGGGCCCTCACTCACCCTGATCTCACGCTGGCTCATGAGAAAGCCAGCGAAAACACTAGTCTCACCACTGCAATAATGCAACACAAGGAAGGGGAGACAGACAAAGGGAAAATAGACACCACAAGGAAAACACTTCAACCTCCTCCAGTGTAGCCAAACACCACAGCTGCAATAATAATAATAATAATTTAATAATCTTTATTTCTATAGCGCCAACATATTCCGCAGCGCTTTACAATTCAGGAGGATGATATACAAACAAGTGACAGTTATAGAAAATAGAATATTTAAAGGGAAAAAATACAACCCTGCTCGTGAGAGCTTACAATCTACAATGAGATGGGGGAGGGGCAAAGGACAAGTGCTTATTTACAATGACAATCCAGCCATCTCAAGGAAATGGAGGATAGATAATGGCTTCCTGGACCAGTTGCCCAGAACCTTGAGATGCATTTGGGTGCCATGGAGTTTGACGTGGGGTAAGTTTCTGATAAGTTGTGGAGGGATTAGGTGAAATTAGTTTGGCTAGGGAGTGTGATAGGCCGCCCTAAAAAGATGCGTTTTTAGGGTGCGTCTGAAGCTGAGTAAGTTGTGATTCGTCCTAACTTCTTGGGGTACAGCGTTCCAGAGGTTTGGTGCAGCTCGGGAGAAGTCTTGGATTCGGGAGTGGGAGGTTCGAATTAGTGTGGATGTTAGTCGAAAGTCATTTGCAGAGCGTAGAGAACGGGTAGGGTGATAGACAGAGATGAGGGTGGAGATGTAGGGGGGGTGCCGCACTGTGGAGAGCTTTGTGGGTGAGAACAAGCCGTTTGAATTGGATCCTGTGATATATGGGCAGCCAGTGCAATGACTGGCACAGAGCAGAGGCAATAGTCACGACTCCTCAGCTTCTTCCAGAGACAGGCTAAAGGGGAAGGGATGAAATCCAGAAAGCTACCTAATACAATGAATACTAACCGCAGGAACAATAGAAAGTCAGGGAGCATTTTGCGCAGCCAAACGCTGTGACCTTCTATTGCCAGAAACCACATGACTGTCTGTCACCCATGACACATACTTTCTCCATCTTCTCCATTCTAGACTCGGATGTCATCCATATTCAGTCGCATCCAAAGACTTGAATGGCTGTGTGCTGTGCCTTTTTTCTCATGCCAAATCGGCATGAAAGTACGCCGATCGGCACTGCTCATTGAATAACATTGAACCACATGCTATCAGATAAAACATTGAATAGCAGTTGTCCGAGGGATACACTGAGCGCAGCCTAAAGGTACCGATATACTGTGCATAAAATCTGCAAATCTGTAGCAGTAAAAAAAATTTGCATTAATTCAGGTCCTTTTTGTTGTGGATTTCATAGTGGAATTTCTCTAGGGATTTAAAGGGTAAAATCCACATTGACATGCTGCAGATTTAAAATCCACACCCCAGGTCAAATAACGCTGCAGATTTGGATTCGTTGAAATGTCATCTCCTTTGCAAATCCAAGGCGGAAAATTTGCAGCCTATTTTCTACGTGTTAAAAACCCCTATTTGGCCAGTGAAAAAAAAAAAAAGGAAATGAGCAAGCGCCTGCTGTATTAGCCGTGCATTAAGATCATAAAACGGGGATAATGACGGGGATTTTCAATCCCAAAGCGCCCAGTAATTATTTTTTCTAAAATTTCAAAAACAGAAACAAAAATAAAATATCATAAATTGCCATAAACAGAAACGCACTTTTCTTTTTTTGGCTTCAATTTGTCTCTTCGAAATTCGGCGTAAAAAAAAAGAAAAAAAAAAAAAAAAATAAGCCTAATTAAATATGCAAATCTAGAATTTAGACTGTAATTGACTCTACGTAAACTGGCGCCAATTAAACATGAAAAGATGTCATTTGCAGAGAGCCATGAGTTCAGTTGGTATTACATGTGAAATGCAATTTTCTGCTGTCTTTGATTTATCGCTGTTCGACGCATTGTTCAAAGGAGCATGTTATATTTCAATAGAGAAATATTGTTTATTCATTAATATTTTAAACCCAGTTTATTGCGGTGCCCGCCTCTCGCTGCATAAAAACTTCACATTTAAAAACATGAATTAATGAACGCATTTGAGAAGTGTAAGGAGATATCATAACCTCTCATTTTTCATCTTGAAGCCGCGGGCAAAAGTATTTTTTATTATTATTGAGTTTCCCCCCCACTCGTGTTTTGCTATACCTTTAAATAAAAGCGAGGAATATGAAATGTTTCTGACATGTCAGATTGATCCAAATGCAAATCAGATGAAAAAGCGCCACTATGTACACCGGGGACCTGATGTGCTAGAATGGACTCCGGACCCCAAGAATCGTGCCTAAGGGCTCATGTATATAGCAAATCTGGGTTTACCGAGCCTGGATTGTGATGGCTGGACTGTGTATGTACGGAAATATTCGGGCCTAGAAGCAATGCTGTAGAATATGCCCCAAAAAATCAGTCTTATCGAACGCTATGGCAGCCATAATACAGCTCTTTACAATATAGCCGAGTGCATCAGCCCTCAAACAGTCCAACTCCATACCATATCTCGGTCCACCTCTGAATAAATCCAGAGGCGCAGGGATCTGACATAGTCCACCAAGCAAAATAGGTGATGTTACAGCACACCTCCTCCTTCTGTACAATGACTAACACCTATATCTATTATTTATTTATTGGCCTTCGGCATGATCTCAAGCCATGGAGACTTGATGGATGAATGCCCTATAGGAAGCTTAGATAGGTCCACCAGGGCCTTCTCTGATGTTTTGTTGATTGTGTCAAGACATCGGTCTTCCTCTACAATTTGTTCCTTCCATTTTTCCAACCATGATGTGCTTCTCTAGTGATTGCTCTCTGCATATGGTGTGTCCAAAGTAGGCAAGTCGTGACTTGGTGATCCTTGCTTTGAGTGATACGTTTGGCTTGATTTGCTTCAAAATTGATTTGTTGCTTCTTTTTGACACCCATGGTATTGATAACATCCTTCTCCAGCACCACATTTCAAAGGAGTTGATTCTTTTTCTGTCTTGTTCCTTTATCGTTCAGGGTTCACATCCATACAGAATAGACCAGACTATGTACGAGCCGAGACCAGACTATGTACAAGTCGTGTCTTCACCACCAGTGAAATGTTCCTCTATTTGAAGATTTTATCCAACACCTATATATACTGTAGATAATACAGGATCCACCATTCCCAACATGTAATGTCACAGCTCACCTCTATATACAGTAGATAACCGAGGATCAGGCATTCACAATAGGTGATGTCACAGTTCACCTCCTCCTGTACAATGACTGATATCAACTCTATATACAGTAGCTAACACAGTATCCACCATAGGTGATGTCACAGCTCACCTCCCCCTCCTATATAATGACTGCTAACAACTCTATATACAGTAGATAACACAAGATACACCATTCTCATTAGGTGATGTCACAGCTCACCTCCTCCTGTACAATGACTGATATCACCTCTATATACAGTAGCTAACACAGAATCCACCAATCACAATAGGTAATGTTAAAGCTCACCTACGCCCCTACATAATGACCTTTGTGCCAAGAAAATACTTAATAGGGTCAAAGCCAGTCTACTGTTGCTTATGACTATTTGGCTGCTGAAAAGAATAGGAAGTATGGGTTTTATATGAAACTTAGTGGTCAGTGTGAATATTGCAAGATTTAGGTTTTGAGGTTTTTTTACTGTTTTATGAAAAATTGTAATAAATTACAATTCAAATACTCTCAAAATAAAAAAAAAACAAACATAAAAACCAGATTTAAACAATACGTCATTTTCTGATGACATTACCTAAAGCAGACATCCCAATTTTGGCTGCATACATCTTTCGAGCATGGAGCGGTCATATGGAGCGGTCATGCCTCGAGGATTTGGGGACTCTACCGTAGCTGTATATGGCTGATTTGATGCAGGCGGTTTCTCTATCATTTCATACGGATCTAGAAGAATAAATTTAAAAAATGACAAATATATTCTCCTCTGTTATTGTCATCCTAAAATATGGTGCAGCACCGATATACCATAGTGCCTTCAGCTCAGGTACATGGGGCCGCTCTATGGCACCGTGCATTCAGCTCTTTTGCCTCTAGAACAGAGTAAATGTGGTTGGCCAGACAGATTGTGGTCACAACCAACAAATGATGCAGGGAAAACCCGTTGCCTACAGTATTTGACCGCTTTCCGATTATAGTAATACATACGGAGTCACCTCCCGCCGCCCATGTGCTTTTGTTCCAAACTGCGCCACTAATAAATGGTGGCACCATCTATCAAGATTAATAATAAAAGCAACTAATCCGCATCTTAACGGTCTCTACTTCCCTATTACCGTCTCTTCTTCCATCTCTACGGCTTTCATAACCCTTTGCGTTGTTTTAGCTGCAATAATTCGATTCTCAAGACTCCATTTGTGGTCATTAATGGGTTAAGCGCCTCTTTGAGCCGAGTTTCCTGTTTTGCAGTTGCCTTATTTGTGGTCAATTTGCAGGGAGAGCGGCTCCTTGCCGTAGAGGGGAGAAAGGTGATAGATGTTGACATCCAGAATAAAGCTGAATATATTTTAAACAAAAAGAAATGATGCAGTAATAGGTTTGGATCCGCGAGTTAGCCGAGCAGACCGAGCTTTGCATCTAGACGAGAGAGAGAGATCACAAGCAATATACACATAATACACAGTCATTAGCACCAGGATGAAAACTCGGCCATGTATAGGGCCGCAGAGACTCGGGGGAAGCTGAGGGGGTTCATCAATTAAAGGGCCAGCTGCACTGCACAGCAATGTGACCTTAGAACACGTCTTTAAAGGGTTAACTGGATTTTATTGCTCTTGGGGTCCCTGTCGCTGACTGCATGTGCTTTTATTTTATGCATTTATTTTTAATTTACTTTTATACATTATTGTTTTTTTGTAATTTCTGTATTTATTTCACTTTTAATATATTGTAGACGTTGTATTTTTCTTTTTATTATTTACTTTTATGTGTATATTTTTATTTTACTTTTAATTTATGCATTTTATGTATTTACTTTTAGTTTATATATTTTTAGTACTTATTTATGTATTTATTTTACTTTTGATTTATAGATTTTATTTAATGTATGTTATATATTTGTATTATTCACTTTACATTATTTTAGGTATTTATTGTCTTACTTTGTTTTTTATGTTTTTCTTTTTATTATAAGTGTATATTTATGTTTTATTTTACTTTTAATTTATGCATTTTATGTATTTACTTTTATTTTATATATTTTTAGTACTTATTTATGTATTTATTTTACTTTTGATTTATATATTTTATTTAATGTATGTTATATATTTTTATTATTCACTTTACATTATTTTAGTTATTTATTGTCTTTTACTTTTATTTTATGTTTTTTTATGTTTTTCTTTTTATTATAAGTGTATATTTATGTTTTATTTTACTTTTAATGTATGCATTTTATGTATTTACTTTTATTTTATATATTTTTAGTACTTATTTATGTATTTATTTTACTTTTGATTTATATATTTTATTTAATGTATGTTATATATTTTTATTATTCACTTTATATTATTTTAGGTATTTATTGTCTTTTACCTTTATTTTATGTTTTTTATGTTTTTCTTTTTATTATAAGTGTATATTTATGTTTGTATTTTACTTTTAATTTATGTATTTTATATATTTAATTTTATTTTATATATTTTAAGTACATATGTATTTATTTTACTTTTTAGATACTTTAATGTATGTTATGTATTTTTATTATTCACTTTATTATTTTAGGTATTTATTGTCTTACTTTTAAATTTATTTTAGATTTTTTATTTTTATTATTAGTTTATATTTATGCATTTATTTTACTTTTAATTCATGCATTTTATGCATTTACTGTTATATATTTGAAATACTTTTTTATTTATGTATTTAACTTTTAATATACATATTTAATTTATTATTCACTTTTATATATTTTAGGTATTTAATGTCTTACTTTAAATTTATTTTAGATTTATGTTTTTCTTATAAGTGTATATTTATGTTTTTATTTTACTTTTAATTTATGTATTTTATATATTTAATTTAATTTTAGATATTTTAAGTACATATGTATTTATTTTACTTTTTCTATACTTTTAATGTATGTTATCTATTTTTATTATTCACTTTTATATTATTTTAGGTATTTATTGTCTTACTTTTAAATTTATTTTAGATTTTTTATGTTTTTCTTATTATAAGTGTATATTTATGATTTTACTTTTAATTTGTATTTTATATATTTAATTTTAATTTACCGTATATACTTTAAGTACCTATTATTTATGTATTTATTTTACTTTATATATTTTATTTAATGTATGTTAGATTTTTATTATTCATTTTTATTTTAGATATTTGTCTTACTTTTAATTTATTCTATACTTTTTATGTTTTTCTTTTTATTCTAAGTGTATATTTATATTTTTATTTTACTTTTAACTTATGTATTTAATGTATTTACTTTATTTTATATATTTTAAGTACTTCATTATGTATTTGTTTTACTTTTTATATATTTTATTTGATGTATGTTATGTATTATTCACTTTTTTTATATGTTAGATATTTATTGTCTTATTTTAGATTTTTTGTGTTTTTCTTTTTATTATAAGTGTATATTTGTTTTTATTTTACTTTTAATGTACCGTATTTACTTTTGTTTGATATATTTTAAATGTATTTATTTTACTTTTAATTTATGCATTTTAAGCATTTACTTTTGTGTTATATATATTTTAGGTATTTATTTTTATGTATTTATTTTACTTTTAATTTATATTTTATGTACGTTATGTATTTGTTTTATTTACTTTTATTTTATATTTAAATTTATTTGTATTTATTTTATCTATTTGATTTAAACAATTTTAGTTACGGTACTATATATGAACATGAATTGGATTATCCATATTAGTGTGTATATAAAATAGGCAGCAAACTTAGATTTTTCCTATTTCAATTTATGTGTATTAATGAAGGGATCTCGTCTAGGATCTGGTGAGAAAATAGCAGGGATAATTAGCATCACATTGGTAACCACAATTTTATGTTACCAAGAAGCATCGCCTCATTTACAGGGCAGAGGCTTTGTGGAAGTCCGTATATCTCCCATTCTAGGTAACCATTATTATTTTGGGTATCGTACCCGCCCCCGTCGGTTGTGCGACACAGGAAAATCGCTGCCCGTCGCTCACAACCTCGTTAGTACCCGCCACACGGACTTACTTGACCTGCGACGTCGCTCTGGCCGGCAATCCGCCTCCTTTCTAAGGGGGCGGGTCGTGTGGCGTCATAGCGACATCACACGGCAGGCAACCAATAGAAGCGGAGGGGCGGAGATGAGCGGAACGTAACATCCCACCCACCTCCTTCCTTCTGCATTGTCGGTGGAGGCAGGTAAGAAGATGTTCGTCGCTCCTGCGGTGTCACACACAGTGATGTGTGCTGCCGCAGGAACGACGAACAACATTGCCAACATGCAGAAAACGATTTTTTGTTTTAGGACGACCTCTCAGTGGCAAACGATTTTGTCCGCTTTTGCAATCGTTTAAGATCGCTCGAACGTGTCACACACTGCGATATCGTTAATGACGCCAGATGTGCGTCACTAACGACGTGACCCCGACGATAATTCATTAACGATATTGCAGCATGTAAAGCCCGCTTACCTCTACCTTTACTCTTACTCCACCTCTAACCTTATTCTACCTCTACCCTTACTAAACCTTTACTCTTCTTATACCTTTACTCTAATGCTATTCTACCTCTACTCCTACTCTACCTCTAAACTTACTCTACCTCTACTCTTAAGGGGGCTTTACACGCTACGATATCGCTAATGCGGAGTCGTTGGGGTCACGGAATTTGTGATGCACATCCGGCCGCATTAGCGATGTTGTTGCGTGTGACACCGATGAGCGATTTTGCATCGTCGCAAAAACTTGCAAAATCGCTCATCGGTGACATGGGGGTCCATTCTCAATTATCGTTACTGCAGCAGTAACTATGTTGTTCCTCGTTGCTGCGGCAGCTCACATCGCTATGTGTGACGCCGCAGGAACGAGGAAGCTCTCCTTACCTGCATCCCGACCACTATGCTGAAGGAAGGAGGTGGGCGGGATGTTACGTCCCACTCATCTCCGCCCCTCCGCTTCTATTGGGCGGCCGCTCAGTGACGACGCTGTGACGCCGCATGGACCGCCCCCTTAGAAAGGAGGCGGTTCGCCGGTCACAGCGACGTCGCCGGGCAGGTAAGTATGTGTGACGGGTCTGGGCGATGTTGTCCGGCACGGGCAGCGATTTGCCCGTGTCGCACAACAGATGGGGGCGGGTACCCACGCTAGCGATATCGGTACCGATATCGCAGCGTGTAAAGTAGCCTTAACTCAACCCTTAAGGGTGCTTTATACGAGACGATCTATCGTGCGATAGATCGTCGGGGTCACGGTTTTTGTGACGCACATCCGGCATCGCTTGCGACGTCGGGCTGTGTGACACCTCCGAGCGACGCAGTATCGCTCACAAGTTGTGAGTCGTGTACTCGTCGCTTGGTTTCATAATCTCGTTTAATTAAAATGGCGCCGGTTGCTAATCGTTCCCAGGGTAGCACACGCCGCTCCGTGTGACACCACGGGAACGATGAACAGCAGCTTACCTCCGTCCCGCGGCACCCGCCGGCTATGCGGCAGGAAGGAGGTGGGCGGGATGTTTACGTCCCACTCATCTCCGCCCCTCCGCTTCTATTGGCTGGCCGCTGTGTGACGTCGCTGTGACGCCGAACGTCCCTCCCCCTTCAGGAAGAGGATGTTCGCCGCCCACAGCGACGTCGCACAGCAGGTAAGTGCGTGTGACGGGAGTTAACGACTTTGTGCGCCACGGGAAACTAATTGCCAGTGACGCACAAACAACAGGGGCGGGTACGATCGATCGTAAAATTGCACGATAGATCGTACCATGTAAAGCAGGCTTTACTCTTCTTACACCCTTACTCTACCACTATTCAATCTCTACTCTTTCACTACCTCTAACCTTACTCCAACTCTACACTTACTCTACTTACTCTACCCTACTAGCGATGTGAAATTCTAGATCGCAAGTGCGATCTTTTGAGGTCGCACATAGGTCATTTTACGCATGTGCGATCTCGAAAGATCGCACTTGTGATTAGAATTTCACATCGCTAACGGGATCGCTAGCGATGTCGCAGCGTGTAAAGTACCCTTTACTCTACCACTACCCTTACTCTACCTCCACCATTACTCAACTCTTCAGCGGGCTTTACACGCTGCGATCTCGCTAACGAGATCTCAAGTGATCGTACCTGCCCCTGTCAGATGTGCAACACGGGAAAATCGCAGCCCGTGGCGCACAACCTCGCTTACCCCCGTCACATGGACTTACCTGCCCTGCGACGTCGCTCTGGCCGGCGAACTGCCTCCTTTCTAAGGGGCTGGTTCGTGCGGCGTCACAGTGACGTCACACGGCAGGCGTCCAATAGAAGCGGAGGGGCGGAGATGAGCGGGTCGTAACATCCCGTCCACCTCCTTCCTTCCGCATTGCCGGTGGACGGAGGTAAGGAGATGTTCGTCGCTCCTGCGGTGTTACACATAGTGATGTGTTCTGCCACGAGAACGAGGAACAACATCGTTAATAAGAGGAAAACGATTTTTTGTTTCAGGACGACCTCTCCGCGGCAAATGATTTTGACCGCTTTTGCGATCGTTTAAGGTCGCTCATAAGTGTCACACATTGCAATATCGTTAATGACGCCGGATGTGCGTCACAAACACCGTGACCCCCGACGATAATTCATTAACGATATCGCAGCGTGTAAAGCCCCCTTAACTCTACCTCTAACCTAAAGGCCCATTTACACACAACGATATCGCTAACGAGATATCGTCGAGGTCACGGTGTTCGTGAGGCACATCTGGCCTCCTTAGCGATGTCGTTGTGTATGACACCTACGAGCGACCTCAAACGATCGCAAAAATGGCATAAATCGTTGATAGTTTACACGTCGTTCATTTTCCAAATATCGTTGGTTGCTCAGGACGCAGGTTGTTCGTCATTCCTGAGGCAGCACACATCGCTATGTGTGACAGCCCGGGAATGAGGAACAACATCGTACCTGCGTCCTCCGGCAACGAGGTGGGCGTAACTTTCCTGCGGCTGTTCTCCGCCCCTCCGCTTCAATTGTATGCCTGCCGTGTGAGGTCGCTGTGACACCGCACAAACCGCCCCGTTAAAAAAGAGGCTGTTCACCGGCCACAGCGATGTCGTTTGGAAGGTAAGTACGTGTGACGGGTATTAGCGATATTGTGCGCCACGGGCAGCAATTTGCTCATGACGCACAAACGACGGGGGCGGGTGCGATCGGCAGCAACATCGCTAGCGATCTCGCTGCGTGTAAAGTAGCCTTTACTCCATCTCTACCCTTACCCAACCCTTAATCTTCTTATAACCTTTTCTACCACTAGTCTACCTCTACTCTACCTCCAACCTTACTCTACCTTTATTCCTACTAAACCCTTGCTCTTTCTAAACCCTTACTCTACCACTATTCTACCTCTACTCTTACTCTACCCTTACTCTTCCCATACCCTTACTCAACCACTATTTTACCTCTACTCTTATGCTACCTCTACCCTTACTCTACTTCTACTCAACCCTTACTCTACTGCTACACTTACTCCACCTGTATTCTAAGTCTACCCTTACTCTACTCTTACTCAACCCTTATTCTTCTTATACCCTTACTCCTCCACTATTCTACCTCTTATCTTACTCTACCTCAACCCTTACTCTACCTCTACCCTTACTCTACGTCTACCCTTACTCCACCACTATTCTACCTCTACTCTTACTGTCCCGCTACTTTTATGCTACCTCTGCTCTTACTCAACCCTTCCTCTACCTTTACCCTTAGTCTACCTGTACGCTACATTTACCGTTTGTTTGTCTGTGGATTCCATTTCATCCCTCCAATTTTCTCAAACTATACACTATTTTAACCTATTGTTGAACTTTCAAGTCATTTTTTTCTTTTCCTTTCCCGTTTCACCTTACTCTACCTCTATCCTACCTCTACTCACTCTACTTTAACTGGTTATACTTGCACTTAAGGCACACACATAAGAAAAGCATTTGAAAATGTAAAAAAGTCTGGTAATTGGGCACCTGTATTCAGGGAACTGAAGGAATTATTTGTCTATACTCATCCTCCTATTTTAGTATAAGCAGGAACCAGTTCCCGTGCACGTCTTAGATCTGACGTATGGGCGGATTGTGTTTGTCCTCATTCTGAAGCGTCGCACCTGCAGATTTCTCCTGCACTATTAATTGACGGATATAATGAATTGAGGATCCTAGGACCTGACATTACTGGAGGATAGGAAGATCTGCACATTCTATGATGGGGAGGCTATGGTAGTAAAAATGAGATAAACCAGAATATTTCTGAAATCTCATGAGGGGGAAGTTTCCTGGAAAAAAAGCTTGTATATTAATATGATGTGGAAGCAGAAGTATGGCAGAAAGCCACGGCAGAGGTCTGGGTGGTGAACGGATTTAATGAGATTCCTTAAGAAGAAAAAAACGGAACTAGGGTTTTATAATGCCTTATAAACGATTAACCTTTCCATTTATCTGTTATGGATTAATAATGTGGATTTAAGTTGTACGAGCCTCGGTGCAGGATGGAAACGCTTCAGAGGGTTTTACTAAAAGAATATATTGAAATGGGCAACAATAAAAATGTTAACCTTTAGTTACCCAGGAGCAAGACTATGATGTCACCACGATGATGTCATAAGTTCTCTCTCTGTTCTTATACTTTTGATTTAATATGGAGTCATACAGAGCTTTTTTAAGACTTTGTATAATGAAGCTCTGTCGTATGGAGAAGCTGGGAGGTGGCACATAAAAGGCACCAAGGGCTCTATAGGACGCAAACTCATGACCCTTCAATAATCCATAATATCTGATCATGAGGCACCTGTGGGTGTATTTTATTTTAGTAAATTTTGGCCATTGATATCCATGACAAGCAAAGTCATAAATCACCTAAAAATTTGTAGGAAGTGCTATGTTGTAGGCACTGCATAGATTCCCAGCATCCAATCCATACCATACCTCAGTGTGTCATGAATGCCGGAAGAGTATCCATTTTGCATCAGTGTTTCTCCATTTTGCATGATCCAGGACCGGTATTCCCCGCTCCAGAGTTTCCCTGACCTGGCCTAGTCATGTCAGGGGTTAACTCCCATCGGCCTTGTTCCGGTTTCAGGAGACACTATATCTGGGCACTGCACCAGCATTCTAGTGCTAGTTATAGTTTTGCTCTGCAGCCTGTGACTGGCTCTGGTGAGATTTCCTGTTTGATCTGATTCCTAGTTATCGTGCCCTGACCTGTACCCTCCCCCATTCATCCATCTGTCCTAGTCCCAGACTTCCTGCTCCTGTCAGTTGTTTACCCATCCTGGTTCATCCTCTTCCCTCCTGTCTTGTCTTCTATTCCCTGTGCCCTTTGTGTTTCCCTCTGTATACCTGATCTCCCGGCATCCGACTTTGGTTCTGTTTTCTGACCTGACCTTGACCCTGACTGCATGACTACTCTATTGCCCCCGGTGGTTCACCTGTGAACTGCCTGCTGAAGTTACTGTGCTGTACTTCAGCCTCCCTTCTATTACAGTGTTACTTTGACTCTCCTTCACTACTCTGCTGTCACCTAGTGGGAAATACGCTGTACTACTACTCACCAGCCCTTTGTACACCGTGACACATATACTCTGTTTAGTAGGCTTCACATGTAGCATTGCTAGAAGAAAAGTATATGGTGCCTCGGGAGAGTGCGATGTAGACCCACTGTGTCAGCACACTAAGCCAAGCACATGTTCCAAGAAAATACGGGCCCTTTTCAATGTCATGTAGCCATGGCCAACCACAGGCTTCACCTGAGGCCTAGGATGGCGCAAGATCTCCAGCATGGCAGTGGTAAACTATTAAATACTTTGTATTTAATGCACTGTAAATGCACCCTTGATTTGCTGACTTGTAACTATATCTAAATATTTTGGCAAAAGCAAAATGACTTTGTGGAAATGCTCCACTAGTTCTTCCACCACAGCTTCTGGATTTTGGTTAAAACCTACATTAGGTTTTCCCGATAGGCCTCTTTTAGACATCCTTGCAAATTGGTCTGATGTCTGATCGCAACGCATGGAGCCAGTCCACGCGTTGCGATCTGATATCGGACCAAATTGCTCCTCTGACCAGAGCGTGTCATATTCATATATTTCTATGAAGCAGTCACTTTTGGGTTGGGAGACGCCCGGCCGGTCTCTGCATTGTGATCCGCCCTCGGACCAAATTGTACAGGTGTCTTAAGGCTATGTGCGCATGTTTAGTATTTGGTTCACAAATTTCTCCACCATTTCTGCATGTCTTTGCAGGAAAAAAACACTAGTTTTTGAAGTGTTTTATATGCATTTTTTCTGCATGTTTTTTGGGCAGGTTTTTCCCATTTCTTTAGAATGGGTGAAATCTGCAGCTATGAGAATTGACTGATTGAAACCTGCACCAAATCTTCAGGGCGAAAATACTCAACGCGTGCATTAGATTTCAAGATTCTCATTCAGTTCAGGTTTTGTGCCAAAGCTGCACTCAAAAACGCATTAAAAACCACAACATGTACACACAGCCTTAAAGGGAACCTGTCACCACTTTTTCGGCCTATATGCTGCGGCCACCACCACTGGGCTCTTATATACAGCATGTTAGAATGCTTTATATAACAGCCCAGGCCAGGGGAATAACATAAAAAAATCACTTCATAATACTTACCTAATGGTTGCCCGGTGGGCCTTATGGGTGTCTCCGTTGTCCGGTCCCGGCGCCGCTTCTTTCAGCCATCTTTGTTCTCCTCCTTCTTTAGCTGTGGTGCATGATGGGTCCGATGTCATCCACACTCGCCAGCATTCAGGTCCTGAGCAGGGCAGATCAAAGTATTGTAGTGCGCCTGCGCAGGACCGGCGAGTGTGTAGGACGTAGCTGTGTCATGCACACAGGCTTCAGAAAGAGGACAAAAATGGCCGAAAGGGGAGGCGCCAGCACCGGAGAACGGAGACGCCCATAAGACCCACCGCGCGACTGTTAGGTAAGTATTATAAAGTGTTTTTTTAGGTTATACCCCCGGCCTGGGCACTTATATACAGCATGTTAGAATGCTGTATATAAGAGCCCGGTGGTGGTGGCCGCAGCTATATACATCATATATATATAACAAAATAAATCTATTTTCATTTAGTATTATGGAAAAGGTGTTTTTTTATTTTTATAGAATTCACATTTCCTGCCAAGTATTCTGATCCCTGGGAAATACAGGAGACTAAAATAGAAAGATAAATTATCAGCTTTGTGCAGCAGGAATTTGATAACACTGAGGTTGCTAAATTCCTTCCTGTTAACCCTTTTTGATAACAGAACAAATATCCATCGGACACGTTACATTGTAGGATATTGTTGTCTACGGGACCGAACGGGTTAAAATAATCAGGTCTCTTATCTAACAGTATAAGGGAAACAAACCTATTTATTAGGGCTATGGACAAGACGTAGATATGAAGAACAATGTGTGCATTGTGTGTAATAACAAGCCATGCATCAGACTGCCCTCATTGTAGCAGGACGGTTATTTTGGTATTAGCCAATTGGATAGAGAATAAAACTTAATGTCCGTACCTACACAGGACTAGGAGGATTGGTATAAAGGGGATCGGAAGCTGCGGTTACTCATATGACACAAATGTAGTCACTTATGAAAAAAAACAGTCATCCCTAGATTACCCATATACAACATAGCCGAGCGTCGGCTGAAACCACAGATATTGACAGGTTCATCCGACAGTCTAATATGTATGAGGACCCCAGACAATCCAATTTCAGACGGCCGATCCTTTCACTCATTTCACAGATAAGATGACTGCAGCTCTCTCATAGAGAACACAGGCCAAATTACAGCTTTTGTGTATGACAGAGATGGCTGAGATGGTAGCCAGCCGAACAATCGGTTGGCCCATGAACCATCGGTTGGCCCACAAACCATCGGTTGGCCCACAAACCATCTAATGTCTAGTAGGCTTTAAACATCTGACTATACCCTAATAGTGTTCAGGTTGAAGTCCCAATTGCAATAGTGAAGGCATAATTGATTATATTCTGTGTGAGCCATTTTTGAAGTTAGTATAGGGACTCACAAGTTTGGAGCACCCTTGACGTGGGTTGCGAGTGACTCGCCCACCCCAGGACCTTAGGTGACTAAGTGTCGGGCCAGACTAGTCCGGAGTAGTCAGCTGTGGCGGGGCCAGACTCCGTGACCCTGGCGGAGTCAATTATAATGGCGGTATGGGAGAGATGGTAATAAAGTTTATAATATGTTCGTGACGCCACCTGTGGTAATTTGCAGCTATGGAGCCGCAGCTGCTGGAAGGGACCTCCGGGGCTGATGTTATGGCAGCTGAGGTGTTTCTTGCTCTCCACAGGTAGAGCGGGGACCCCAGGGCAACCTTTGGTGCTTAGTAAAGTCTATGGTGTTTGTTTATGAGGTGCAGGATAAAGCAGACGACACAGGGCTTGCAGTTCAGATCTTTACTCACTGTTCAGTCTCGGTGCTCCGGTTACCCACGGAGTGCCAGGATCCGCCGTCAGGGACCTCCGCCGATCCCGAATAGGTCAAGGTTCAGTACCGGTGCACCCCTCTTTGTGTCCTTTCTGACCGTCTCCTGAGTGCCAAAACTGTGCTATGCCGCCTTGCGCCTCCACCACAGGGCCTGTAGAAAGGTGGCTGACCTCAGTCGTATCTTGCTCGCCTTTACCGGTGATCTGTAGCGGGTTGTGGCCTTGGGTGCTTGAAGCAATATCCCGGCCGTCGGTTTCACTGAGTAATGTCTTTCTTCTCTCAGTCTAGGGACCGTCCCTTTATTGCAGCCAGATCCCTCTACCCGATCTTCTAGTGGAACAGGTCACGGGACTATCGCCCTTCCGTGACCCTGGAATCCCTTCTTTCGGTGTCACCTGGGCCTAGCAAGACCCCAGGATCTTCACCAGGAACCTCCTCCTGTCTTCTTCCTCAGAACGCGGTCCTCTCCTGCCAGCCCACCTCCTCACTCCTCGACTCCCTCTGACAGACTGATTAAACTTCAACTTCCTGATTCCTCTTTCTACCAGCTGACTCCTCCCACACTCCCCCTGGCTAGCTAGGCCCCTCCCCTCACCATTGGGACCAGTGGATGGGACTTACGGCCCCATGACCTGATCATCTATGGGGGTTACTGCCACTATCCCTGACCCGGTGTGTGCCTACCAATTGGTGTGTGTTTTGTCTGTGAACCGGTAGATGACCCCATTCTTACCCGGGATGCGATACCACACCTCTGGGTGAGGTGCAGTACCTCTGTGGCGATGAAAGCCGCAGGGGCGCCACACAAGCTTGCATATTTTTGGCAAAATTTGACCAATACTAACGCATTTTATACATTATTTTTATTGCGCATTTTTCTGGGGTTTTTGCAGGTCTTTTAGTGTTGGTTGGGTGAATTGGGGTGTTGGTCTTTGTGAGGTGTACTTATTTAGTGCTGGCAGACCACCTGATCTAATAGTATTGCCTTCATCAATAGGAAGAAGAGAATCAGCACTCCACCTTAGTTGCGGTGCACTGGGAAAAATGAAATCAGAGTTAAAAAAGATGGTCTCGGCACTCGCTAGATGCATTCAAGTGATCTTTATTGTAGCTCACATCTGAATGTTTCAGCCCCACCTGGGCTTTCAACAGCAGTATGAGTACTCTTGAAGTGGGTTGTGCCTTTATGACATGATGCAGCCACCCCATCCATAAATTGTAGGCATCATCAGCATTTTGCACCTGTGTAGGGATTCACAAGTATGGCGCACCCTTGAAGTGGGTTGCGAGTTTGCATATTTTCTCCAAAATTTGACCAATGCCTCATGTATTTTATATATTATTTATTTTCATTGCATATTTTTCTTTTTTTTTAATAGGCCCTTTAGTGTTGGTTGGGTGTATTGGAGCACCCTTGACGTGGGTTGCGAGCTTGCATATTTTTGCCAAAATGTGACCAATACCAACACATTTTATACATTATTTCTTTTTATTGCACATTTTTCTATTTTGTTTTTTTTTGCAGGTCTTTTACTGTTGGTTGGGTGAATTTGGATTTCTGTGCTTGTGGAGTGCTGGCAGCCCACCTAATTTAATAGTATGGGCTTCATCAATAGGCTGGAAGTCTGGCACTGTGCATCACATGCACCTGTGTGACTGACGCCCTATACGTGTGCATTTATGATATGGGGCAGCCACCCCATCCGTAAATTAGTAGGCATCATCAGCATTTTGCACTTGTGTAGGGACTCACAAGTATGCAGTACCCTTGACGTGGGTTGCGAGTTTGCATATTTTCTCAAAAATGTGACCAATGCTTCATGTATTTTATACATTATATATTTACATTGCACATTTTTCTTTTTTTAAAGGCCCTTTGGTGTTGGTTATGTATATTGGGGTGTCTGTCCTTGTGGAGTGCTGGCAGCCCACCTGATCTAATAGCATGGGCTTCATAAATAGGCTGTAAGCCAGACACTGTGCATCACATGTACCTGTGTGACTGGCACCCTATACGAGCCTCATCTGTGTGCATTTATGACACGAGGCAGCCACCCGCTCCATGAATTGGTAGGCATCATCAGCATTTTGCACCTGTGTAGGGACTCACAAGTATGGAGCACCCTTGACGTGGGTTGCGAGGTCGTATAATTTTGCGAGCATTTGACCAATTCCTCATGAATTTTATACATGATTTTTTTTTTTAGTGCACATTTTTCAAGTTTTTTGCAGGACCTTTAGTGTTGGTTGAGTGTATTGGGGTGTTTGTCCTTGTGGGGTGCTGGCAGCCCACCTGATCCAATAGCATGGGCTTCATAAATAGGCTGTAAGCCAGACATTGCAAATCACATGCACCTTTGTTGACTGGTGACCTATATGATCCTCATCTGTGTGCATTTAGGACACTAGTCAGCCACCCCCTAGGCATCATCAGCATTTTGCACATGGGTTGCCCCCACCTTTATTTAGGGGGTCTGTTGCATCCTGCTCGTGCATTGGTAATCTGATCTGATTTTAGCAAGACTCTCTTTTTCTAAAAAAAATGATTACTAATGGAGGCTTGTCACCTTCTGCAAGAAATCCAGTTCCCTTAGATGTCTCCGTTTTCTTACGGATTCATTTTAGGAGTTATAAACTGGGAAATTCCCAAGAACCCACCAAATACTGAGTGTTGAAGGGTCTGTCCACTACATTGAGATTGATGACCTATCCCTATGATAGGTCATCAACATCAGATTAGTGGATTCCTTCACTTGGCACCCCCGCCAATCAGCTGTAAATGCTGAATGAAGAGCACAGCGCCGTCCATTGTGTAGTGGTCACTAGCAGGTACTGCAACTAAGGTCATAAAGATAAGTAATCAATATCTAAGTAGTGGACCGCCCCTTTAAATGATAAATTCAACTTTTGCTACATCTGGATGTTAAGTTCCTTTATTTCTATATACGTTTAGGATTCTTTAGAAATCACCATTCACCACCACTTAGAGCTGGTGAGTGAGAAATACAGGTAGGTCGGGATATTGTCTAATAGTTTATTATGACCCGAGAAGAAAACAGGACTTATTGATGTGTTTTCCGTCCCGCCAGGGCATCGGGTTTTCTTTAAAATATTATGCAAGTGGACAACACGATTATGTTCATCTCTAATTAGAAACTCACAAATTGATTTTTTTTTTCCCATCATAAAAAAGTTAATTTTATATACTGCTCAATTTATCTGTCTGAAATTACACTTTTTACTGAGGGCAGGCATGTCTCCCTGCTTTATTACACCCATAAAATAATTTTTTATTTAGCCGACAAACCAGTATGTCTCCGTGAAGGTGCCCTTACAGAGATCGCCGTGCGCCATTACGGCCCCAAAATATATAGAGAGGTCGGCCACCAAACCTTACAGAGGTGCTCAGCCCTAGAAAAGCCTTTGCACCATCCATACTACATATATTAGGTCTCTAGAGCCACCCTGTAGGCCTGGATGCAAAATGTGTAAATGGGACATCGCAGGTATCAATTCTTACTTACATCCCTAGAAATGCACACAGTGATGTCACAGTGCAGAGATACTACACACAGTGATGTCACAGTACAGGGATAATACACACAGTGATGTCACAGTACAGGGATAATACACACAGTGATGTCACAGTACAGGGATAATACACACAGTGATGTCACAGTACAGGGATAATACACACAGTGATGTCACAGTACAGGGATAATACACACAGTGATGTCACAGTACAGGGGTAATACACACAGTGATGTCACAGTAGAGGGATAATACACACAGTGATGTCACAGTACAGAGATACTACACACAGTGATGTCACAGTACAGAGATACTACACACAGTGATGTCACAGTACAGGGATAGTACACACAGTGATGTCACAGTACAGGGATAATACACACAGTGATGTCACAGTAGAGGGATAATACACACAGTGATGTCACAGTACAGAGATACTACACACAGTGATGTCACAGTACAGGGATAATACACACAGTGATATCACAGTACAGGGGTAATACACACAGTGATGTCACAGTAGAGGGATAATACACACAGGGATGTCACAGTACAGAGATACTACACACAGTGATGTCACAGTACAGGGATAATACACACAGTGATGTCACAGTACAGGGATAATACACACAGTGATGTCACAGTGCAGGGATAATACACACAGGGATGTCACAGTACAGAGATACTACACACCGTGATGTCACAGTACAGGGATAATACACACAGTGATGTCACAGTACAGGGATAATACACACAGTGATGTCACAGTGCAGGGATAATACACACAGTGATGTCACAGTACAGGGATAATACACACAGGGATGTCACAGTACAGAGATACTACACACCGTGATGTCACAGTACAGGGATAATACACACAGTGATGTCACAGTACAGGGATAATACACACAGTGATGTCACAGTACAGGGATAATACACACAGTGATGTCACAGTACAGGGATAATACACACAGTGATGTCACAGTACAGGGATAATACACACAGTGATGTCACAGTACAGGGATAATACACACAGTGATGTCACAATACAGGGATAATACACACAGTGATGTCACAGTACAGGGATAATACACACAGTGATGTCACAGTACAGGGGTAATACACACAGTGATGTCACAGTACAGGGGTAATACACACAGTGATGTCACAGTAGAGGGATAATACACACAGTGATGTCACAGTACAGAGATACTACACACAGTGATGTCACAGTACAGAGATACTACACACAGTGATGTCACAGTACAGGGATAATACACACAGTGATGTCACAGTACAGGGATAATACACACAGTGATGTCACAGTACAGGGATAATACACACAGGGATGTCACAGTACAGGGATAATACACACAGTGATGTCACAGTACAGGGATAATACACGCAGTGATGTCACAGTACAGGGATAATACACACAGTGATGTCACAGTACAGGGATAATACACACCGTGATGTCACAGTACAGAGATACTACACACCGTGATGTCACAGTACAGGGATAATACACACAGGGATGTCACAGTACAGGGATAACACACACAGTGATGTTACAGTACAGGGATAATACACACAGGGATGTCACAGTACAGAGATACTACACACCGTGATGTCACAGTACAGGGATAATACACACAGGGATGTCACAGTACAGGGATAATACACACAGTGATGTCACAGTACAGGGATAATACACACAGTGATGTCACAGTACAGGGGTAATACACACAGTGTGATGTCACAGTACAGGGGTAATACACACAGTGATGTCACAGTACAGGGATAATACACACAGTGATGTCACAGTACAGGGATAATACACACAGTGATGTCACAGTACAGGGATAATACACACAGTGATGTCACAGTACAGGGATAATACACACAGTGATGTCACAGTACAGGGATAATACACACAGGGATGTCACAGTACAGGGATAATACACACAGTGATGTCACAGTACATGGATAATACACACAGGGATGTCACAGTACAGGGATAATACACGCAGTGATGTCACAATACAGGGATAATACACGCAGTGATGTCACAATACAGGGATAATACACACAGTGATGTCACAATACAGGGATAATACACTCAGTGATGTCACATTACAGGGATAATACACACAGTGATGTCACATTACAGGGATAATACACACAGTGATGTCACAATACAGGGATAATAATGTCGGAGCAGAATGATAGTAAAGACAGTGATGTTGCAGTGCAGGAATAATATATACAATGATTTTTTCCCCTATCAGTGGCAGAATATCATGCTAGACAGGAACAGTCTGCACCTGGTTAACATAGTGGAGATGCCTGTGAGGCTTTCTAGTCATTGTTTCACACTCGTACAATTGCTACTTATGTGTTAATTGGTATGTTCTAAGATGACGTTGGAATAATGCCACAAATGTCATTGACAAAGTGCAAAGTTATCACATTTTCAGATGTAAGATCAGAAATGCCAAAACGTGTTTGAGGGACAATGAAAAGACCAGGCATGGGCTCCATGTGCCCGGAACAAATGCTTCATGCTCTGAGAAATGCCAATTCTGTGCAGGCATAAGATCAAGTCTCTTGGTTGTAAGGTTTACAACGGGCGTTACATATATGGGTTCCCTTAGGGGCCAGTCTACGTTTTTGCCTAATTTAATCTATAGGAAAGCAAATGCGGGTAATTGCAGCCAATGTTACCAACTAAAAATGGTAAAATGTCAAAGAACAGATACTCGGAAGTAGTTTTTGTATTGTAATCATCCATGCTACCTTACTCATATCCTCTAAAAAGTCTCCTTCGTAGGAAGATATGTGATCACAAAGGAAACGTCAAGAGGAGGAGGTGGGAGAGCAAACCCATTCCAATCAATGGACCATTATCCTTAATCATATTGACGTTCATATTAACATTTTTACCATCTAATAAATGAATACAAAACGATAGATGTAAGGAAGCATTAAACCTCTTGTAGATAACTCACTTTATATAGATACTGGTAGGATCAATTGGTAATTAGGGGTCATTGCAAAGGATAAGTATCAGATAAAAACTTCATACAGAACAGGATTAAGGCCAATAAAACTCTGGATCATTTCCCTTACATGACATAAAACAGAAAGAGAGGAGAGTGCTTTATTGCCCCCGTATATTAGTACAATCTTTATGTTCTCAATGAAGAAAGTAGACATTTCTGTATTTCTCCTGGATACATTTCACAATGAAAAATTATTTTTTTAATTTTTTTTTTATTTTCTTTGGTATGTTACTTTGATATGTAATGACACTTCATTTTTTAGAGGCCAATGCCCTGGTGGCGCGCATTGTTATGGATTGACTTGAATCAATGGTTGGTTGTGGTTGAGTCAGAGACATCTCCGAGTAGGTGAATGTTTGATGTTTACCAAGTGTAAGGGGTACTTTGCACACTACGACATCGCAGCTGCGATGTCGGTGGGGTCAAATCGGAAGTGACGCACATCCGGCGTCGTTGTCGACATCGGAGTATGTGAATCCTTTTTAATACGATTAACGAGCGCAAAAGTGTCGAAATTGTATGATCGGTGTAGTGTTGGGCATCTCCATAATGTCGCTGCAGCAACAGGTACGATGTTGTTCCTCGGTGTGACGCCGCACAACCCGCCCCCTTAGTAAGGAGGCGGTTCGCCGGCCAGAGCGACGTCGCAGGGCAGGTGAGTGCATGTGAAGCTGCTGTGGCGATAATGTTCGCTACGGCAGCAATCACAAGATATCGCGGCTGCGACGGGAGCGGGGACTATCACGCTCGGCATCACAAGCATCGGCTTGCGATGTCATAGTGTGCAAAGTACCACTTAGTCTTCCAGAGGTTAGGAGTCACTGTTAATCCAAGCCTTGGCACTTGGTAAATATCCAAGTCTTCCAGATGTTTGAAGTCACCGTTAATCCAAGCCTTCTTAAGGGTTGAGATGTTTACCATGAACATCACATAGCCATGTGAGCACAAGGATCTGCCCAGTACAGACGCCAACACTGACCATGACCCCATTGAGCCAAATTTTATATATATATATACCTCACCAGTGGACATATTACTATAGAAAATCTAATTTCCACCAATTTAGGATTGATATAGCAGTATTTTCTTTGTTATGTTCCTTTGATATGTAATGACATTTCATTTTTAGAGGCCACGCATTGCCATGGATTCACTTGAATCAATGATTGAGTGGTTGAGCCAGAGACCTCTCCGAGTAGGTGAATATTTGATATTTGCCAAGTGCCAAGACTTAAGGCGGCGTTACACAAGACGATATATCGGGTGATATGTCGTCGGGGTCACGGATTCCATGAACCACATCCGGCATCGTTCGCGACGTCGTTACGTGTGACACTTACGAGCGACTCTGAACGATTGCAAATAGGATGAAAATCATGGATCGTTGACACATCGTTCATTTTTAAAAAATTGTTCACTTTTGGGGACGCAGCCGACATATTGCTCCGTTTGACACCCTGCCAACGTTGAACAACATTCAAACGACCGCCTGGGTCCAACAATATATCGCTGATCGCTGATGCGCCGATTTTGAGATCGCTACGTGTGACAGCAAATAAACGACCTATGAGCGATACTGGCAAATCATAAATACGATCTGGGCATGTCACGTCGCTCATGATATCGCCCGATATATCGTACCGGGTAATGGGTTTTTAAGACTTCCAGATGTTTTGAGTCACCATGAGTCCTAGCCTTCTTAAGAGTTGAGATGCTTACCAAAGATATCAGATAGGCATGTGAGCATAAGGATCTACCCGGTACTGACGCCATTTCTGGCCATGACCCTATTGATCAGGAAATTTTTGATAAACCTCACAAGTAGACATATTACTATAGAAAAAGTAATTTCCACCAATTTAAGATTGATAAATCTGTATACCGAGTAGGTGAATGTTGGATATTTACCAAGTGCCAAAACTAAAGGCCCCGTCACACACAGAGATAAATCTTTGGCAGATCTGTGGTTGCAGTGAAATCATGGACATATTGTTCCATTTGTACACAGCCACAAACCTGGCACTGATTGTCCACAATTTCACTGCAACCACAGATCTGCCGCAGATTTATCTCTGTGTGTGACAGGGCCTTAAGTCTTCCAGATGTTTGAAGTCACCATAAGTCCAAGCCTTCTAAAGGATTGAGATGTTTACAAAGAAGATCGTACAGCCATTTGGGCATAAGGATCTGCCCGGTACAGATGCCAACCCTGGCCATGACCACATTGAGCAGGAAAGTTTTGATAAACCTCACAAGGTAGACATATTACTATAGAACAACTAATTTCCACCAAATTAGGATTGATAGAGCTGTATTTGCTTTGTCATGTTTCTTTGATATGTAATGACATTTAATTTTTAGAGGCCAATAACCTGGCACGCATTGCCCATAAATTGACTTGAATCAATGGTAGGTTGTGGTTGAGTCAGAGACGTCTCTGAGTAGATGAATGTTGGATATTTACTGAGTTTAAGTCGTCCAGAGGTTTGGAGTCACTGTGAGTTTAAGCCTTCTTAAGAGATGAGATGCTTACCAAGAGCATCATATGGGGTATAATGATTTGCCCAGTACCAACGCCTATCCTGGCCATGACCCCATTGATCAGGAAATTGTTGATAAACCTCACAAGATAGACATATTACTCTAGAAAAACTAATTTCCACCAAGCTGTATACCAAGAAGGTGAATGTTGGTTATTTACCAAGTGCGAAGGCTAAGTCTTCCAGATGTTTGGAATCACCGTGAGTCTGAGCCTTCTTAAGAGTTGAGACGTTTACCAAAAACATCATATAGCCATGTGAGCATAGAATGTGTTTGGTACAGACACCAATCCTGGCCATGACCCGATTGATCAGGAAATTGTTGATAAACCTCACAAGGTAGACAAATTACTATAGAAAAAGTAATTTCCATCAATTCAGGTTTGATATACCTGTATACCAAAATGTCTTTAATTATTTTAGCCAATTTTACTCTAATTATTCACTTTTTGTCAACTTTTGACCCGGAGACAGGATTTAGAAGTAGCTAGAAGTGCAGATAGATTTAGGAAAGGGTTAAAATCTTTCACAAAAAAACATATTTGTCACTGTTAGGCTGGATTCACAAGAGATGAGCGAACCAGAGGTTCAGTGTTCCTACCGAACACAGACTTTTCCCAAAAAACAGACTTCAGGTGCTTTACGTATGCAAACCACTGGCGCGAGCATCGCTGTTCTTGGGTACGCTTGGTGCTCAGCCCAGTGCGAGATGCTTGCAGTGTTTGATCGGCTCACACTCGGGGTAACAACAACGTGATCAATTGTAGCATGCATCCCAAAACAATAAATTGAAAAACCCCTCCTACTCACCCCGAAAATGATCTGTTTATGGCTGACTGAATGTGGGTGGAGAACTCAACTGCCCAATTAGTGACTTTCATTGGCATTCATGTCAAGTCTGGGTCTCAAACTGACCTTTATCTAAAGTCCGGTTGCACCCGCCGAACCAAACTTCTACGGGTTCGCTGATCCCTATTCACAACTCTGTGAAAAGTATTGTCGGTGTTGTTTGGAACAGCCGTGGGTCTCCTGACCCAAACTAAACAGCTTCATATGTGCTTATAAGGCCTGTTGAGTTCGTGTTAGGAGAACCCTGGCCACCATACATTGATGTCCGTGTTTGGACTGTGAAACATGGATCTTTGAAATGGCCACCCAAACGCAACAGGCCTCATAGGCACAAAGTAATATGTCTACCTTGTGAGGTTTATCAACAATTTCCTGATGAATCATGGCTAGGGTTGCCATAGTAAAGACAGATCCCTATACCCATATGGCCTTATGATGGTCTTGGTAAACATCTCAACTTTAAGATGGCTTGTACTCACTGTAACTCCAAATTTCTGGAAGGATTTTTCGGTTAATATCCGATTCTCTTTCTACTCTGATAGGTCTTTGGTTTTAGCTGATCCATGGACATGAATGCCAAGGCACTAGCCTTACTGGTATAAAACGGTTTGTCCCTATGCCCACATGGGCCTTAGATGGTTTTGGTAAACATCTCAACTCTTAAGATGGCTTGTAGTCACTGTCACTCCAAATTTCTGGAAGGATTTGTCGGGTAATATCCGATTCTTTATCGACTCGTATAGGTCAGATGAAACCCATTGATTTTAGTGGATCCATGGACGTGAATACCAAGGCATTAGCCTTACTGGTATAAAAGGATTTGTCCTGCCAGTCTTTTTTTTTTCCAAATTTAGAACAAGGCCTGAATAGGCGTAAAAAAAAAAGAAGAAATCCTCACCTCCACCTATCCCTCAACACTATATTCCGATGGTTACCGGTTCCCTCCTGCCTTTAATGCAGAATGGTATTGTAAGGATCTGCCAGGGACAAAGGAAGCAAATTGGTCTTTGCCAGTCAAGGGTAGTTTTTTTGCTTAATATGGGTTATCCTCTATGCAAGTGTAAAAGGTTCATGGATTTTCTTTAACCCACTAATTAGTCTCCAGAAAATATATTTTTGTACAGGTTTTCTGTAGGGACATACTCATTTACCATTTTGTTAATGTAATGTATATTGATTTAGTTTCTGAACTCAGCAACCGTGGATATCCCTTGATTTTTAATACATGGAGCCTCTCCGTAGATGATGACTACATTCGGAAATTCGAGATATTTTACTCCAAAGCCTCAAGAAACTATATTTGAACACACAAAATACTGTTGACTTGTGGTTTTAGCTCCACCGAGTCAAAAGGGGGCCAGACACATGATAACGGCTGGTACATAGATGGAGCAGAAGACTCCATAGTAAGGTATATTGTGTTACATTTCCAAATTACTGGGGCAAAAATGGATTATTTACAAAAGTCCTGAAATAAGGAACCACATAGAAAGAGGACAGCGGCAGTCAAGTGTTTTAACGTTCTCTCTTCTCCCATATTGGAAGCTTTTAACCTTTTAGTAGTCATCGGGATTAACAAGTCAGTGGTCAGCAACGTGTCGTAGGCTCCTGGGGGAACCAAAGGGTTACAGAGCAGTTAAGAAGTTGATGAGTTGGAAGCGGTTTGCAGCTCTCAGGGAATGTCGGCCTTCTATTGATGAGGTATATTGATTTACCATCAGTCCCCGCGTGGGCATTCTCTGCTCTATTATACCGCAGCCAAGGCTTATTCCCACTGCAGTGCTAAAGAGGAAATATGGCCAGCCTGACCTTGGCAATATAGAGATAATGAAAGATTTCTAACGATCTTTCCCCCCTAGATTCCTGCGGACGCCCCTCTCCCCCCTCTCTAGCTGCTGCATGCTAATTTCTGCAAGGAAATGGTTTTTCCTCTTGCGGCCCCTAAATAGAACACACTTCTCTGCCTTGTCGCCTGTCCTAAAAGATGCATTTGGGGTTTGGAGACAGAGGGAAGAAGGCAGCAGAAGCCTTTACTCATATGAGATTGGCAACGGTTTACAATAGTACCGAGTATGATTGCTTTTTGCTCGAAAACTAATGTGTGCAGGTGTAGCCGAGCCGAGTCTGTCAATTAACTCTTTGGTGTTGCATTGCAGGCTTAGTAGACCATAACAATGCACTGTAGAGTAAAGAGGACGTGTCACCAGGTCAAAAGTGGCCGATTTTTGCTCTTATTTTATTTCCACTGCAATCCATTTTTTTTTGTAAAGCCGCCATACAGTTCCAGAGATATAAGCCTTTTTTTGTCCCAAAAGGGCGTGTCTTATAGGATTCTCTGGGACCTGTCTTTACGCTTCTCTACATTATTACCTTGTGAGCCACGCCCTATTGGTAAAAGACCAGGAAATTTGGAACTATGTCTGGAACAGTATGGTGGGTTTTTAAAAAACTGCTAACTCAGGAGCAGCAGAAATAACATAAGAGCGTAAACTAGCCACTTTTGACCAGGTGTCAGATCCTCTTTAAAGAGGATATGGTGCAAAGGCTACTCTAGTCAATTCGCCCTGGACATCTTGGAACAGGTTCCACTGCTCGAAATGCGTCTCTGTGATCTAAGGAGTCGCTACCATGCAACAGCAAGTACGGTGACTTACGGCCACCAATGTATTAGGCTTCATCCACATTCTAGTGTTTGTCGATGTCAATCATAGAACAGCAGGCTGCTACATTTATAGAGGACCAACCACCAGGATTTTCCTATATAAGCTAAAGCCGGTGCTATACTGGTGCTATCATGCTGATTCTATACATACTTTTACTTGTGAGATCGGATGTATACTTTCTGAAATATAGGCAAGTAAAGTTTATGAAATAGACTTGTTTGATTGACAGGTGCAACATGTGGCGCCCTGGACTAGCCAGGTCGTCACAGATAACACTCAAACACCCCCACCCCCATTAGACAGGGACACCGGCCAAACACAAAACCCTTGTTGCCTCCCTCCAGTGTCTGATGTCCACACCAGGTGGGGTGGAGCCAAGCGGTTGGCCCCACCCACCAAGGAGTTCACAGGTCTGGAGGCGGGAAAAGTGTCAGTTTAGTCCAGGAGGTGGAAGTGAGAGGAGTAAACACTTGGGTGTCTGGGTTTGTGGCCCAGGCACTGACAGCAAGGTTGGCAGACGGTGGTGGCCGTCTGCAGGAGTGATGAAGCAACGCGGTACCGTAGGACCGGGGTCGGGCGTTGGCCCGCCGGTACCGACCGGGGAGCAAAGTGAAGCCAGCACACACAGGCAGGGCCATCGGACCCCGACCAGGCTTGGAGCCGCCGACAATAGTCAAATCCGAATGTGACCGGAACCCCAGGGGTTTCCTAACAGCAAAAGTCCCGATTGAAGGCAACTGCCCACACCGTGAGGGTATACAGCTACCGCCTAAGGCTAGAGACACAAGGGCCAGCGCCTGCAGGCAAACTGGCTCCTCCGGTACCCATACACCGGGGAGCGGACTACCGTTTGGGATCCATAGTAATCAAACGAGAACATCAAGGTGCAGGGAAAGACAGCCGCCATCACCTGTCCGGGGAGAGACACAGCAGCCGGCTGCGGGACCCGTCCATCCAGCTGTTTGGTTTACCGAGGACTTTGTGCATTCCTTACTGAGTGAGTACACCCGTGCCATTCGGCACCGCGCTGCGCTGTCCCTGCAACCCTGCACCTCACCAACCCTGCCTCCCCGTCACATCATCGGGCCCCAGGACCACCGACCCTACCCACGGAGGGGGAAAATAACATCCCAGCTGCTCCCTACCATCGCTCCCGGGATCCCCGTCACCAGCAGCGGTGGTGCCCATCTTCACCACGACCCGTGGGTGGCGTCACGGACTAAATCCCCCAAACCAACCACCCTTTTCACTCAAGGGTGAGGAGTGCCACTCCAGTCCCGGGATCCGGCCCACCGCTCGAGCCATCGAGCAGCAGCCGCAGCAGCGCCGGACCCGAGTGTTAGCGAGAGCGCAGCAGCGGCGGCGTCCTCCCCGCCCGTGACAACTTGGCGTCACAAACAGGATTGAACCCCTCTACTTACCAGTAGAAGTGCGCCTTGTGATCTCAGCCGGCGGTGTCCAGCCGAAAATTTTGAAGCGCCGCTATCTTGGCGTGAAAATCTCCCGCTCGAGCGTCTACTCCGAGCAGGGAAGGCACGAAAGTGAAGCCCCGCCCCCAACAAACGGAAGTGCTGAAGAGAACCAAGGGGGGGCGGGTGTGTGTCTGCCTAATGTAGCCGAGGCTATAAAAGCGGGGACGCCAGGACTCTGCAAGATATCCCGTTCCTGGAGGCCGAGCAAGTATGATGTCCGTCCATCCAACAGGCCCACGCCCGGAACAGCGGCGTGGGTGGAGGCTCGGGTGGCCCAGTTAAGCCGCAGGCTGCAGACCCGGCTCCAGCTCCTGGTGCAAGAATGGGAGGCTGGAATGGTGGAAGTGGTGTTGACCGTGCAGGCCTGTGAGGCGAAAGCAGAATCGGAGGAGCGGGTGAGTGACCCACGCCCCTGTGTCCCGGAGAGACCGGTCACTGCGGCCGAGGGGCCCGGTCTGCCGTCGCTCAGCCTGCTGCGTTCCCCACTGCCCGTATTGGTCGGTGCCACCCCGCTGGCCGGCCCGCTGCTCCTGAACCCGACAACAGATGACATCACTCCCGCCTGTGAAGATCCACCTGCAGGTGCTGCCTGCGAACGACAACTTGCCCGGCCAGCCCCGACTTCGCTCCCCTGGAAGGTGCCCGCTCCCCAAAGGGAGCCATCCAGCTCGGAGGCGGCCGCACCCGAAGAGGCCCCGGCAGTCCGCCCGGCCCATACAGAGGTGGAGGGTAGCCCGCCTCAAGCCCGGAAGGTGACGCTGACCACTCTCAAGCTCCAGGCCTCGGCTGAGGCTGTGGAGTGTTGCCGCTGCAAGCCAGCAAAGCAGGCCGCGACACAGCGGTGCCCCCCTAATCAGAAGGTGCCGGTCGTGGCCCGCATCGGGGGGTACCAGCTGGGCCCAACCCCTGCGCTGGAGGAGCCGCCATGTTGGGAGCGGCAGCTAAACCTGATGGGCCGGGAGACAGAGGCCCGGGAGAAAGAGAAGGCTGCTATCCTGGCCCGCACCGTAGAGGCAAAGGACGCTCTCCGGAGAGCCTCTCCCGAAGCTCGGGGTCTGATCTTTGAAGGTCAAGTCCGGCAGTTCTTCCCCCGGCGTGGATGGGGGTTTATTCACGAGTCAAGCCTGGGGGTCGAGGCGTTCTTCTCCAGACGAGATGTGCACAGCCAGCTGTCCCTGGGCCATCTGGAGCGTGACCTTTGTGCGGGAGAGTTGGTCACCTATACCTGTCACCTGGGAGAGAGGGGCTGGTTCGCCCTGGATGTCCAGAGAAGGGTGAGCCATGATGACCACGAGCAGCCCCGGTCACCTCCTCCGCCATACAGTCCTAGGGCGGATCCGGAGGAAGCGAGTGGTGATGGTGACCTCAAGTAGTGGCAGCGGTCCGCCGTTGCAAGCAGTTGTCCCCCGTTGGGACCCTCAGCAGTTTAAATGAATGACAGTAATCAACCTTGACCTTCACCTGATTGACTACCTAATTATCCCGGCCGTTGCCGGCAAGTTGTCCCCGGAGGGACTTTATGTGTCTACAACCTGCATGAGAGACTACTCATGGACATGGCCGAGAACTGGCAGGCCACCCACGAACTGGTGGGCATGTAAATAATTTTTTGGGATGGAAGCCGTTGTCGCCTCCGGAGAGGCAGATTGGAGAAAGGGCCCGCAGCAGAGCAGGCTGGGGCCCGGCCACCACCAGGACCGGTGGCCATCCTCTGGGGGTCAGGGGTCCCCCAAGGACGTGGGGTACCCTGAAATGACAGCCGGGTGCGAGAAACCGTACCCGTTCCCGCTCGGGCAGCCTGAACCTGGACTGGGGTGAAGGGGTGCTGCCCACTTCTTAGGGGCAGCATCAGGGCTAGGTTGCTTGGGTGGGAGAGCGGAAGACATCCGTCCGTCCGTCTGTTATTATTAAAAATGTTTTTGTTTTATATGTACAACGTTTAAGTGTCCTCACAAACATGCTTACATGTTCAAAATGTTTTATATGTTAATTTATATTTTACAGCTTTTGAAAAAAAAAAATAAAACCAGTGATGGACGGGCAGCCCGCGGACGGTCAGCATTTCACCAAGGGGGAATGTGGCGCCCTGGACTAGCCAGGTCGTCACAGATAACACTCAAACACCCCCACCCCATTAGACAGGGACACCAGCCAAACACAAAACCCTTGTTGCCTCCCTCCAATGTCTGATGTCTACACCAGGTGGGGTGGAGCCAAGCGGTTGGCCCCACCCACCGAGGAGTTCACAGGCCTGGAGGCGGGAAAAGTGTCAGTTTAGTCCAGGAGGTGGAAGTGAGAGGAGTAAACACTTGGGTGTCTGGGTTTGTGGCCCAGGCACTGACAGCAAGGTTGGCAGACGGTGGTGGCCGCCTGCAGGAGTGGTGAAGCAACGCGGAACCGTAGGACCGGGGTCAGGCGTTGACCCGCCAGTACCGACCGGGGAGCGAAGTGAAGCCAGCACACACAGGCAGGGCCATCGGACCCCGACCAGGCTTGGAGCCACCGACAATAGTCAAATCCGAATGTGACCGGAACCCCAGGGGTTTCCTAACAGCAAAAGTCCCGATTGAAGGCAACCGCCCACACCGTGAGGGTATACAGCTACCGCCTAAGGCTAGAGACCCAAGGGCCAGCGCCTGCAGGCAAACTGGCTCCTTCGGTACCCATACACCGGGGAACGGACTACCGTTGGGGATCCATAGAAGTCAAACAAGAACATCGAGGTGCAGGGAAAGACAGCCGCCATCACCTGTCTGGGGAGAGACACAGCAGCCGGCTGCGGGACCCGTCCATCCAGCTGTTTGGTTTACCGAGGACTTTGTACATTCCTTACTCAGTGAGTACACCCGTGCCATTCGGCACCGCGCCGCGCTGTCCCTGCAACCCTGCACCTCACCAACCCTGCCTCCCCGTCACATCATCGGGCCCCAGGACCACCGACCCTACCCACGGAGGGGGAAAATAACATCCCAGCTGCTCCCTACCATCGCTCCCGGGATCCCCGTCACCAGCAGCGGTGGTGCCCATCTTCACCACGACCCGTGGGTGGCGTCACGGACTAAATCCCCCAAACCAACCACCCCTTTCACTCACGGGCGAGGAGCGCCGCTCGAGTCCCCGGATCCGGCCCACCGCTCGAGCCACCGAGCAGCAGCGCCGGACCCGAGCGTTGGTGAGAGCGCAGCAGCGGCAGCGTCCTCCCCGCCCGCGACACAACAGAATATCTAATAGGTAGGTTGGGTTTTGCTAGTTATTCCCGCCCCTGTCTGCCTGCCTGTCCTTCCTCCCCCTGTCCTTCATCCCTCCTTCCTCCACCTGTAATAAAAGAGACAGAAGGAGGAAGGACACGGTGGGGAAGGGGCGGGAATAACTAGCAAAACCTGACCCACCTATTAGATATTCTGTAGCACTTATCCAATAGGTGGGTTGGGTTTTGCTAGTTATTCATGCCCCATCTGGCTGCCTGTCCTTCCTCCCTCCTTCCCCTCCCTGCAATAACAAAGACAGGGGGAGGAAGGACAGGCAGGCAGACAAGCGTGGGAATAACTAGCAAAATCAGACCCACCTATTAGATATTCTGTAGCTTCTATCAATCAAATAACAGTGCATTTCACAAACTTTACTTGCCTATATTTCAGAAAGTATACATCCGATCTCACAACTAATGGTATGTATAGAATCAGCATGATAGTGCCAATATAGTACTGGTTTAGTTTACATATGAAAATCTCGGTCGTTGGTCCTCTTTAAGTCAATCTGTTTTTTCACATTTCAATTTTTTGGCTGAATAATAGTCCACACAACCCTTCTAACCCCCCCTCCAAAAAAAACAAATGACGTCCTGTCCCATTTTGGTCTCATTCATGTGCCAATCTTGTCCGTCCCAACTTGCGACATTTGATCAACTCATATCTGCGACATCTTTAAGACCCACGCATTTCGCATGACAAGAATGCGGGTGTAATTCCTTGTTTGGATTAGGGCTGTAATTCTTGTCCCGACCCTGGGTTTTGCTGCCCAAACTAAAAGCATCATAGACATATGTGCCGCCCCCGTGCCAGCAGCCTCCGCTGCTCGGATCCGGACCCGCTGTGTGTGTACGTGGTTTGAGGGGATCCTCCGGACCCGGGGGTCACACGGACACACCGAATAAAAGGGGGGGGGGACGTAGATGTATGGGCTTGGCCGTATTAAGTTTGTGACGCCACCCACGGTGTGTGGGGAAGTGGGACACCACCGCTGCTGTTGTGGAGCACCCGGGGGAGATGTAGTGGCAGCTGGATGTTAACCCTTCCATGGGTAGGGATGGTTGCCCCGGGACCCAGTGTCTCTGTGCAGGGTATGGCAATGGCAAGGGCCGGTGCGCCTGGACGTGCGAAGGGATGTTTGGTTACTCACAGTAAATGAATCACACGAGTCTTTTGGTAAACCAAGGTGCTGGTGGCTGGCTGCCGCGGCCGGTTGCATTCAGGTCCCCCACCCGGGCTGGTGATCGCTGTCCATTTCCTCTGCACTAGTTCTGTGTGATGTGGACTGCCTGGTCTTGAACTCAGGAGTCCGCTCCCGGCTGGTTGTGGGCCTAAGGAGCCGTGCCAGCTGACGCTGACCCGTGGGATCTATGGGCCCTGGAAGTGGCCTTATCCCTCTCTGTGGGTGGTTGTCTGCTTTTAGGACTTTGGTTGGGACAGGACCTGTAATCCTGCCCTCAATCGGTTAATTAGCTAGGCCATTGGTTCCGGTCCTGGCTTCAGGGTCCGAGTTTCCCCTCTGTGCTACAGTTTCCGGGTCAGTTCTCCATGTCGGTACCGGCGGGCTACAACCCTGCCCCGGTCCACCTCGGATCTGCGGTTCCGTCTTCCTGTCTCCTGCTGACGGAGACCACCGTCTGCCACCTAGCCAAAGGCACCAGGGCTCCAACCCTGGCACCGTTCACCTTGAACTTCTCCTCCGGCTGGAGCTAGACCTAGCCCCAGCTTCCACTCCTCTCAACTTGAACTCCGAACACAATCTGGTTTGTTTTCCCGCCCCAGGTTGTCTAGACCCCTGGGTGGGCGTTTCCTACTGCCTGGTCCCGCCCACTGGTGTACCCATCCTTCCCTAAGGGGGGGTGACTAGGGTTTCAGGTCGGCTGTGTGTTACCTAGATGAGGGATGGTGTTATGCGGGGGCCTATGTGTGACTACCTGGTTTTGCCAGGGCGTCACACATACAGTATATAATACTGTTAGTTCAGATTATAAGACCCGCGGTAGGGCCGGGAATTGCAACGTAATGTCGGCGACAAAATACGGTGGTGCGAAGCTTCGCAAAGTAACTGAGGCCTTCAGATTCCTGCAGGTTGCAGGGGAGGGCGACAAAGATAAATATTAGCATTTGCTTCAATATGTCAGTCTCCTTTCCCATTCTTCACGCTGCTCTGGCACCGCAGTATTAGTAAGCGGAGAATGAATGGAGCGCGGTTCATATATAAAGTTATCTGTCTGTCTGCCTGAACCTTGTGACTGTCACTGTTCCGGTCAGTAGGTACAAGGCAGATTGTATTCCCAGTGTTCAGCCGCTCACCTCCCTGCCCTGTGTCACTGCTCAGATGTAGTGGAGATAAGTAATCCACATCTAGCAGAGCTATTAGTATCAGTGACATTTTGACGTTGCATTTTAAAAAATCCGCCGGTAATCTGAGTGATTTATGGGCTGGTGTCGGGCTCCATCACGGGAGAGCTCCGATTTATCACCGCCTGCTTAGAATTATTAATGATTACCAATTTGTTAATCTGATGTCGGAGAAATCCCAGAGAACTACAGACCTTGCTCGGAGCGTGGCGACGGGCTGCGTAGCTCGGCGTTCAGCCATGCTGCACCTCAGCTGCACACACAGGGGCATGTATGGTATGTATATGTGCGCGCAGATCGGAGAACCCGCTTCATGCGGACAGTCTTTTTTTCTGCATTCAAGAAAATTAACCTTTTCAATGTGTTGAAAACAATTTTCGTATGCAACATAAAGAAGTTACACACTTTGGCCAACGTATTTAGTGTCTAAATAATCAAGTTTTGTACCTTTTTCCCTTACAGTTCTGCTGAGTGATGGCCTCCACCCTGCTAAAAAGAGGTATGTGCTCCCAATGCAGCCAGTACGACACCTCACATATGGGGCCCCTCCAGTACACTATACTGGTAAAAAAACCTCACCAAGCCCCGTTCCCACAATGAGCAGAGCAGATCATCATTTGGTATTTTTTGCAGCCAGGCACAGAAGGCACACTGGAGTGATATTATCGAGGTTCTGCCATCGAGTCTTAGATGGCACAAATGAATGATGGAGCGGGAAGCTCATGGCTCACCCCTCCACCACATAGGTAGATTATAATGAGGGCAATCTAAGCTACCGCCCAGGGCCCGGAGCTCCAGGGGGGCCATGGCCAGATCACCCTCGGAGCTCCGGGCAGGGAGCTTTCCTGAAAATACACTGCTGGCAATACAGAATGGCAACGCAGATCCAGGGGAGGTCAAGTCACCCGCGCAATGATGTCATCAGCCAGCATGTATGTACCAACATCAAGAAGATGTGGAGCCCATTGGGCCGGAGCAGAGCACCGGTGGAATGGATGCTAGGCGAGTATATGGTTTTATTTATTTTTTTATATTATTATTTATTATTATAGCGCCATTTATTCCATGGCACTTTACATGTGAAAGGGGTGTACATAATAGGGACAAGTGCAATAATCATAAAGAGTACAAGACACAGACAGGTACAGGAGGACGGAGGTCCCTGCCTGCGAGGGCTCACAGTCTACAAGGGATGGGTGAAGATATGAGTATGGGATGTGTGCCAGTTTTTAGGGAGATATATGGGGGCTCATGCTGTATGTATTAGGCTATCTGGAGGATCATGCTGTATATATAGCAGTTATGTGGGGGGGATCATTTATTTTTTACTATGTGTGCTGATATACAAGAGGCTATTTGGGGGCTCATACTGTCTAGAGAAGACTAGGTAGGGAGTCGGGACTAATACTGTTTATAATGGGCTATGTGGAGCTAAAGGCCCCGTCACACGCAGAGATAAATCTTTGGCAGATCTGTGGTTGCAGTGAAATCATGGACATATTGTTCCATTTGTACACAGCCACAAACCTGCCACTGATTGTCCACAATTTCACTGCAACCACAGATCTGCCGAAGATTTATCTCTGTGTGTAAAGTGGCCTTAATTCTGTCTATATGATACTATATGGGGAGCTAATACAGTAGAGGCTATGTGGGAGCTCATACTGTATATATGGGCTATGTGGGGACTTATACTATAACCAGAGGCTAATACAGTCTTCAGGGAGCAATGTGGGGCTCATTCTGTATGTAGGTGGGCTGTGTGTGGGCTCAATGTATATAGAGAGTGCTGTGTGTGGGCTCATGATCTATATAGGGGGCTATATGGGGGCTCATGCTGTATATAGGGGCTATGTGGGAGCTCATACTGTATATATGGGCTATGTGGGGACTTATACTATAACCAGAGGCTAATACAGTCTTCTCGGAGCAATGGATGGGCTCATTCTGTATGTAGGTGGGCTGTGTGTGGGCTCAATGTATATAGAGAGTGCTGTGTGTGGGCTCATGATCTATATAGGGGGCTATATAGGGGCTCATGCTGTATATAGGGGCTATGTGGGGGCTCATACTGTATATATGGGCTATGTGGGGACTTATACTATAACCAGAGGCTAATACAGTCTTCTCGGAGCAATGGATGGGCTCATTCTGTATGTAGGTGGGCTGTGTGTGGGCTCAATGTATATAGAGAGTGCTGTGTGTGGGCTCATGATCTATATAGGGGGCTATATAGGGGCTCATGCTGTATATAGGGGCTATGTGGGGGCTCATGTATTATTTTCTATATGCTACTATGTGGGGGCTAATACAGTCTATGGAGAACTATATGGGGGCTCATACTGTATATATGGGTTATCATGGGCTCATTTTATATGTATGGGGGCTGTGTGCGGGCTCACAATGTATATAGGGAGTGCTGTGTGTGGGCTCATACTTTATATAATGGCTATGTGGGGAACTCATGCTTTATATATGCATGGCGGTGTGTAGGCTCATACTGTAAATATGAGGCTATGTGGAGGCTCATACTGTATGTAAGGTCTATATGGAGGCTCATACTGTATGTAAGGTCTATATGGAGGCTCATACTGTATGTAGGGGGACCTGTGTGTGGGCGCATACTTTATATAGGGAGTGTTGTGTGAGGGCCCATACTGTATATCGAGGCTCATACTATATGTAGAGGGTGCTGATTGTGGGCCCATACTATAGGAGGGGTGTTAGCATACTTAATTCTGCTCAATATTAAGTGATACAATTAATATTAACATGTTAATTATTGTTTTATGTTAATATTAATATTGAGTGGAATTAGTTCAGCGCTCCAGAACAGTCACGGTCTCTCACGTGACCCCTCGGGAAAATTAAGTTTCCTCATCTGCTCTCTTATGTATAGCGCCATGACTGTGCCCAATCCATAGGGTTCATACAGATATGTTTGGGGGCGTTTAGTGTGGAAGGACATGACCTCAAGCCCACCCAACACCTTTAAAATGATCTAAAATGGAGATTGTGAGCATGACGTCTCCTCCAACATCGGTGCCTGACTCACAAATGCTTTTCTGGGTGAATGGGTAAAATTCCCACAGACTCCTCCAAAATCTTGTAGAAAACCTTCCATAATAATACCTATGCAGGTCATAACAGCTCAATTAGATATAATGTACAAAAAAGGTTGAAAAATAAGAATGTTTTAAAAAACAGAAGTTAATAGTTTGAATTTTGTTAATTGATAAAAATTGAAGTGAATGAAGAAAAGATAAATCTAAAATCAATTTTTGGTGCAACTATCCTTGGACTGTCAAACAACATCAATTCTAGGTACACTGGTAACCAATTTTACCAAAGATGTAATAAATCATCATTTTCATAATTAGGTTTATACACAGGAATGAACTGAAACAGGAACAGCTGTGTATGAGGCTTAAAACTGTGAGGAACTGTTTTAGTAAAGGGATATTGTGTGGAACACAGTTTCATGACACAGGTCATACTGCATGGTGAGACCGAGCACAGGAAGAAGACACAAGGTAGTTATACTGCATCAGGAAGGTGTCTCCCAGGCAAAGATTGCAAAGCAGGCTGTGGTTTCAAGATGTGATGTTCAAGGTCTTTTGAATGGGCGATGCCGAGGACCGTAAATGCAGTGGTCAGCCAAGGGAACAGTGCAACAAATGAAAGACACATCATGAAATCGGATGATGTCCAGCAGTGCCATCAACTAAGAAAATAATGATGACACATCCCATCTTTCTAATGGGAACAAGTGAAAATTGAACATGAGACATAGTAACTGTCATGATTTCTATGTGCAGAACATTCTGTATTGTTCTGCTATGCTTTCCTGCAGAGCTGGTATATATTTGCATATGGTGCAGAGCACTTTGCAGGATGAATGCTCTGCTGGTTGTTTCACAGCACTGGATTTCACGCTGGTCCTCACAGATGCTTCTCATTCCCGGTGATTGCTCTGCTTCATTAGGGAGCGCGTTAGCTCAGGACGCCGCCAGTCATACTTCCTGTTTACAGTTGTGCTGTTGGCTCCCGTCGTGCTCAGTGTTCTGGTCTTGGTCTCTCAACTCCGGACTGTTGTTTACCCGTTTTTGCCTGTCCTCCCTTGTTTCTATTGTGATTTTCCGACTTCTGACCTCGGACATCCTCCTGACCACGTCCCCGCCTGCTCCCAGTATTTTGTATGTGCTCTCCTGGAAACCTGACCTTCGGCTTGTATCTTGACCTCGTCTCTTTCTGTCCTGTGTACTGTCATGACCAACTGTTTTATGATCTCGGCCTGTCTGATTACCTCTCCATTTACTGTATACAAATGTGTCTAGCGCCACCTTGTGACGGTCATCACAGTAGGAAAAAGGAGACAGTTACACTATTTTTTAACCCAAAGAGAGGCATTAGTTTGATAGGGACCCAGCAAAAAGAGGTCGCCTTGCCGTTGGCTGTTGGGCTCACAGAAAACTGGCCATTTTTGTGTGACAAGTATCTCAATTTTTACATGTTTTTCATAGCAATAATGCACGTCTATATTCCTATCTCCAGTGTTCCACATATCTTAGCAGTACAGAGTGCAGCTGTCTCCTTTTTGTTACTATCAACTCAGCACTGGTAGCAACTAATGGGTCCAAGTTACACCTATCTACTGTTCGGACAAGTCTGTCCACAAGTGGTCTTGGAAGACTTGTGGGCAAAAAGTCCATACCTTCTACACTAAAGGGGGCTTTACACGCTACGACATCGCTCAAATGATCTCGTTGGGGTCACGAAATTTGTGACGCACATCCGGCCGCATTAGCGATGCCGTTGCGTGTGACACCTATGAGCGATTTTGCATTGTCGCAAAAACGTGCAAAATCGCTCATCGGTGACATGGGGGTCCATTCTCAAATATCGTTACTGCATCAGTAACGAAGTTGTTCCTCGTTCCTGCGGCAGCACACATCGCTCCGTGTGACACCGCAGGAACGAGGAAGCTCCCCTTACCTGTGTCCCAGCCACAATGCGGAAGGAAGGAGGTGGGTGGGATGTTACGTCCCGCTCATCTCCGCCCCTCCACTTCTATTGGGCGGCGGTTCAGTGACGCTGCTCTGACATCGCTATGACGCTGAACGAACCGCCCCCTTAGAAATGAGGCGGTTCGCCGATCACAGCGACGTCGCAGGGAAGGTAAGTAGTGTGACGGGTCCGGGCGATGTTGTGCGACATGGGCAGCGATTGGCCCGTGTCGCACAACCAATGGGGGCGGGTATGCAAGCTGGCGATATCGGTACAGATATCGCAGTCTGTAAAGTGGCCTTTAGTGTACACAGTGCTGCCATTATTTACAATCTTATCACCAGATTGGGGTAATGGGTAACTCATACTACTGACTACAATACTACAAAACCCTATGAATTTGCACAAGTATAGCTAGAAGAATTGATGATGTTTTGAAGACTAGAGGTAGTCACACCAGATATTGATGTGATTTACTTTGCTCTTTGCATTTCCTTTGATAAATATAAACCAAAAAAACTATTTTTTAAAACATTTTGCAGCAATTTTTTCATTCCAGTGTATAAAACTTTTCAATAGTAATGTGTGTATATAAAATACACACACGCACACACACACGCACACACACACACACACACGCACACCTCTTACATTACTTTTCCGCTCGCTTATTTAGAACATTTTTCTATTTCCCCTCTTGCACCATTTTCCCAATATATTACTTTACTAGCCCCCTGGCCCTGTGTGTTCATATCCTAGTTTAATGGCTGTTATATAATGTTACTTTGGCAGTGTTGGGCTCCTAGCACTCTGGCAGATTTATAAGCTACACGTTAAACAACTTGTTCCTTTGCTGCCTCCTGTACTTGGAAGTCACCTTTATCGTTGGGCCGCCTGGGACTAAAGCCCTGCTCATATAATCTAATCCGGGCAGCAGATGGGCTCTCCGAGTCTCACTTACACAACATCACTGCCCAGTCTCCCTTCTTTTACAATAACTTATCCCTCAAAACTGCTACCAGTTCCATACAGGAGAAGGGGGAAACTTTTTTGAAAAAAAAGGTGAAACATGTCTATGTGCATGTTGCGACGTTCCAGGTTTTTGCACTATACGCTCCACTCCTTAAAGTCTCCCCTCTGACACTTGGCACTTCCACAGGTGTTATCACCGCCGGTGGATGCACGGAGGATAAGTAGCCATTCTCTCCGGTAGGAATAGTCAATGGCCACTAAAGTTTATAGAGCTATCAAGTTCAGCTTAGTATACTGTGGTCATCCACCCTCCAACAGCTTATCATAGACCCCCATTGATCTTCTATAGGATATCAAATTAATGGACAACCCCTTTAGCTTTTGAATACTCTTGGATGTGGAATTTGGGTCATTATCTGTCATGGGTGACAGTCATGTGGTTTCTGGCAATAGAAGGTCACAGCGTTTGGCTGCACAAAATGCTCCCTGACTTTCTATTGTTCCTGCTGGGTTTTCATTTCTCCCCCTTTAGGACCCAGCAAAAGCTCGCCATCCACCCAGCTGCTGATCAACAGTATTTCCTTGGTGCTTAAATACTCCCTTCTTCCTTGGACTCGTGCTGGTGATATTATTCAGTTCATTCAAGCTCTGGTTGCAAGCAGGTGGCTTGCTCTCATCTGTAGTATTGTTGCTGATTCTTTGCCGAACTTCTGCCTCAGTCATCTGTGGATAAGTAGTATGCATTTTCCTCCATGTGTCCTCCTTGTACCTTCCCTTAGCATTTAGTGGGGTTGACAAAGAGCTCATCCCACCTGTTCCCTATTTGGGGTCCAGTACTAGGAATACCTAGGGTCAGGCATCCGGCTTGGTACATAGGTGCGGAACCTATCTAGGGTGGTGAGGGACCTCAGGGATGAGCAGTAGATTTGGTCAGGAGTCCCCATCCCTTCTCTTTCGTTGATTGCTTGGTACTTCACTGTACCTAGCGTGACATTATCCTGCTCTAGGACCCAATTTGCTCTGCTCTAATCTAATATACTTAATAATTGAGAGCCAGATTTTGACACCAAATACTCATATTTAATTCTCCCTATAACATGTTCAAGGCCCCCCAAGGGCAAGAGACAGAAAAGCAGCCCCCAAAACATCATGGATCCTCCACCATGGATCACTATGGGTAGGGTGCATCTTTCTTTACAGACTTTATGTCATCATCAAAATTATTCATAAGCTCGTGGCCACATCTAGATGATAAAACCATATTCCGCTCATCCAGTTTGCAGAAATAGACAAACGTAAGATAAAAATATTAATCAATTTATTTATTTTTGGGGCTAGTTGACGTTTTAACCGATACCATTTTGGAGTAGATCCGATTTGATTTTTTTTTATCTTCATGGTATTTACTGAAGAGGTGGATTAGATTGGTGGTATGATAGATTGGACACACCGATACCATATATATTTATATAAATATATATATATATCTATATATAGCTATATATATCTATCTATATATATATATATATATATATATATATATATATATATATATATATATATATATATATATATATATATATATATATATATATATATATATATATATATATATATATATATATATATACTTTTTTTATTTTATTTTTTTTAAATAGAGGAAAAGAGTGACAGGTCAAATTTTTGTACTTTTTTCAGATTTTGAAAGTTTTTTTATATTCTTTGTTAGCCCCCTTAGGGGTCTTGAACCTGCAACTGTTGGATTGCTTATACTCTATACTACTGCGATTGCATATGGTGAAAAGACACAGGCTGATCATCAGAGGAGTATAACTCAAAGAAAGAAGGAAATCCCAAAATGATTACAATCCAATACTTCTAGATTACCAAAGTATGCAAAATGCAAATACCCGAGAATCAATAATTCAGAATAGAGAAAGGTAAAAAATGACAGTCAAATACTTAATCAAATAAGTTCATTTATTTATTGATGCAAAGTTAGATAAAAACACATGAAACATAGACATATTAATAGAGGAGGCAGGAAGACACCCAAAAGAATATACCACAAAACAAAGCAAAATAGTCATATGTGCTGAAGTGGGTCTAAAAAGTTAGAATGCACATTATTCAATCCAGTGCCATAAGGGTATGTGCAATAATAATATCAAAAGTGCCAATGTAATGCATCAATAAAAAAAACTATAACTGCATACTTCAACCCGCATTTCACTAGTTGTGTCCTTCCTCACTCCCTGAAGAAGCAACTAGCGAAACACCCGTTGGAGTGCGTTTCAGAAAATCAGGAAGACACCTTTCTAGATGAGCATAGGTCTGGTTTGTGTTTGGTTATATGTTGATTTATATTAGCACATATTTATAACCTTTTATAATCTCACTGCACTTGCAGTTACCATGCAGTGTTTTTGTGCTGCTGAGTCCTCCATGCGTTCCACTGCAGGTCCTTCATACGTTTCACGGAAGATCCTTCATACATTCCACGGCAGGTCCTTCATACGTTCCACGGCAGGTCCTTCATACGTTCCACAGCAGGTCCTTCATACGTTCCACGGCAGGTCCTTCATACGTTCCACGGCAGGTCCTTCATACGTTCCACGGCAGGTCCTTCATACGTTCCACGGCAGGTCCTTCATACGTTCCACGGCAGGTCCTTTGTATGTTCCATGGAAGGTCCTCGCGCTCCACTATACTGCGTCCATACTTCCCCTGCTGGCCGGAAGCAAATCTGTATGGGCAGATGTGGTGAGTGAGTGTGGGCGATCGGATGTATGTGTCAGCCAAAAGCAGAGGAGGACCACGTGGAGCATACCTGCTGGAAACACCCGATGAAGATCGCAGAAGGACTTGGGAGCCACGCAAATGTTCGCGGTCTAGTAAGTATGATTCTCCTAGTAAGGGGGCTCTGCTTTTTTGGGGGGGGCTGGTAAACTTACCCCCAACCTTGTTTCCGCAAGAATAAGACCTACCTGAAAATAAGCCTTAGCACTTTTTTTCGGGCAAAAAAAAATAAAAATGTAATGTATGCATCTGTCTACCCATCTATACATCTAACCATATCTATCTATCAACTATCTATTCTATCCATTCATGCACACATATATCCATTCGCCTGTCTTCTTTCCCATCTATTCATCCATCGGCGCACACAGACAGAAAAGGGCCCCTGTGCAAGAACAGTATTTGGGCCTGTTCAGTAACTCATCAAAATGCACAATTCCACTTGGTTTGGAGGTAGAAATGGGCTTCTTTACCTCTTGAGTCCCTGTGCAACTCCACAAGTTACACCAATGATATGTCAACCCCTGCTTCCTTCTGTCTAGCTATCCATCTTCTATCTTCCATCCATCTATCCGCCCATCAATATAATCTGTCTTCCTTCCTTTTTATTCATCCATTCATCCTTCCTTCCATCCATCTATCCATCTATTACCTGTCCATCTATCTGTAGATCTATATAAAATATATCTGTTTCCTTTCTATCTATGCATCCATCTATCCAAATATCTACCCATCTACACACCCTTTCTTACTTTTTACCCATCTATTCACCCTTTCTTCCATGTTTCCTTCCTTCCTTCTATCCTTCCTTCCATCGGTCTTCCTATTTATTCTTCCTTCCTTCCATCAATCTGTCTTTCGATCTATGCATCCATCTATCCAATTTTCTACCCATCTATTAATCCTTCCTTACTTTCCACCCATCTATTCACGCTTCCTTCCTTCCAATCTATTCCTCTTTCCTTCTGTCTTCCTATCTATTATTCTTTCCTTCCATCCATCTATCCTTTTATCCATTTTCCTATTTATACATCCAACTGTCTAGTCATCCTTTCCTTCTTCCTTCCATGCTTCTTTCCAGTCGTCTTCATATCGATTCTTCCTTCCATCCATCCATTCACTATCCATCTTCCTATCTATGCATCCATCTATCCAATTGTCTACCCATCTATTCACCTTTTCTTCCTTTCAATCAATTCTTCTTTCTTTCCTTCCGTCTTCCTATTTTTACTTCCTTACTTCCATTCTGTTATTCTTTCCTTCCATCCATCTATCCTTCCATCGATTTTCCTATTTATACATCCATCTTCCTATCTATGCATCCATCTATCCAACTTTCTACCCATCTATTCACACTTCCTTACTTTCTAGTCATCTATTCACCCTTTCCCTGTTCCTTCCATGCTTCTTTCTATCCATCTTCCTATCTATTCTTCCATCCATCTTCTTATCTATGCATCCATCTATCCAATGGTCTACCCATCTATTCATCCTTCCTTACTTTCTACCCATCTATTCACCCTTCCTTACTTTTTAGTCATCTATTCACCCTGTCCTTCTTCGTTCCATGCTTCTTTCCATCCATCTTCCTATCTATTCTTCCATCTATCCATCCACCTTCCTATCTATCCATCCATCTATCCAATGGTCTACCCATCTATTCACCCTTCCTTACTTTTTAGTCATCTATTCACCCCTTCCTTCTTCGTTCCATGCTTCTTTCCATCCATCTTCCTATCTATTCTTCCATCTACCCATCCATCTATCCAATGGTCTACCCATCTATTCATCCTTCCTTACTTTCTACCCATCTATTCACCCTTTTATCCTTCTTTCCTTCTATCGATCCATCCATCCATTTCTTCCTATCTATGCATCCATCTATTCTTCTTATCCATCCATCGATCTTCTTTCTTTACATCTTATTTCCTCATTGTCATTTCTCATCATTTTTTTCCCATTCTGTAATTGTCTCCCGGTCCCCCCTGTTTCCAGTCGCTCTCCCTCCTATATCACGTCTCCCCCTCCCCTGTACAGTCTGTGGCTGTGCCAAAAAATGAGAGATCCAAATTAGCGCAAGCTCCATCCTCTAGAAAACATTTAGCTTCCTGGCCGGGCGGGATCTGCCCATGAATAATTGAATCTTTTCATTCGTTGCCCTGTTGAATATTTATAAGGATTTTAACATTTACAACAATGCGCTCTCCAGGAGCTGTTCTCTTTGTATTGTCACAGTTTTTCCTTTGTTCTTTTTGTGACATTTCCTGATATTTTTTTTTCTAATCAAGCTGCTTTTCTTGTAGATAAAGTGGAATGGAAAGAAGCCCAAACACACGTATGTTGGCTGGGTCCCCCACGTTGAAATTCGGGGACTAATGAGAAGCAGAAAATTGCATTCTGAGTTTCCGCAGCCTTTTCTTTGTGACTTGGGATATGTTCTATAATAACATTAAAGTGAACGCTACACAATTTATATCCTAGTCCATGTCTGTAGAGGACTGGAGAGACTTTTATGGACCTGGCAGCTGCCAATGTATTTGCTATTGGAAACAATACTGCACAACATCTTCAGGGGTTTTGGTTTCCTCTCCCCAATCTACAACTACAGGTTCTATTGTAAAAAGCGCATTAGTTACCTACACCGTATCTGATGCCAAAGTTGACCCAGTGGCCATTACATAAGATAGACAGAAAACGTAAGATTTTATATTATATTATATATAAAAAATTATATATATATATATATATATACATACATATATGCATACATATACACACATATATATATATATATATATATATATATATACATACATACATATGCACACACACACACACACACACACACACACACGGTACAGACCAAAGGTTTGGACACACCTTCTCATCTCTAGAACAACTGTTAAGAGGAGACTTTGTGCAGCAGCCTTCATGGTAAAATAGCTGCTAGGAAACCACTGCTAAGGACAGGCAACAAGCAGAAGAGACTTGTTTGGGCTAAAGAACACAAGGAATGGACATTAGACCAGTGGAAATCTGTGCTTTGGTCTGATGAGTCCAAATTTGAGATCTTTGGATCCAACCACCGTGTCTTTGTAGAAAAGGTGAACGGATGGACTCTACATGGCTGGTTCCCACCGTGAAGCATGGAGGAGGAGGGGTGATGGTGTGGGGGGGCTTTGCTGGTGACACTGTTGGGGATTTATTCAAAATTGAAGGCATACAGAACCAGCATGGCTACCACAGCATCTTGCAGCAGCGTGCTATTCCATCTGGTTTGCGTTTAGTTGGACCATCATTTATTTTTCAACAGGACAATGACACCAAACACACCTCCAGGATGTGTAAGGGCTATTTGACTAAGAAAGAGAGTGGTGGGGTGCTACGCCAGATGACCTGGCCTCCACAGTCACCAAACCTGAACCCAATCGAGATGGTTTGGGGTGAGCTGGACCGCAGAGTGAAGGCAAAAGGGCCAACAAGTGCTAAGCATCTCTGGGAACTCCTTCAAGACTGTTGGAAAACCATTTCCGGTGACTACCTCTTAAAGCTCATCAAGAGAATGCCAAGAGTGTGCAAAGCAGTAATCAAAGCAAAAGGTGGCTACTTTGAAGAACCTAGAACATAAGACATAAATAAGTGTGACACAACTGAAAATAAGTATTTATTTATTCCACATATGTTAATTCATAGTTTTGATGTCTTCAATGTGAATCTACCATTTTCAGAGTCATGAAAATAAAGAAAACTCTTTGAGAAGGTGTGTCCAAACATTTGGTCTGTACTGTATACAGACACGACCCACAAGGCTCAGGAACAACAAAGTATGGTTAGCAGGAGATATCGCAGATGGGACTACGCATTTCAGCGGCCTTGTCCGCCTTCCTCACGGTCCTAAGGTTAGGACCGTATATACCAATAATAATAATAATATAATAATAATATCTATATTTTTTTAAATATTATATATATCTATATATATCCATATTATATATATATATATATATATATATATATATATATATATATATATATACCTCTTAAAAAATATATTTTTTAAAGATTATATATATATATATATACACATACATGCATATATATGTATATCTTTAATATATATATATATATATATATATATATATATTTCTTTAAGAGATATATTTTTTTAATATATATATATATATATATATATATATATATTATATACACATATACATATACACATACACAGTGCCTACGAGTAGTATTCAACCCCCTGCAGATTTAGCAGGTTTGATAAGATGCAAATAAGTTAGAGCCTGCAAACGTCAAACAAGAGCAGGATTTATTAACAGATGCATAAATCTTACAAACCAACAAGTTATGTTGCTCAGTTACATTTTAATAAATTTTCAACATAAAAGTGTGGGTCAATTATTATTCAACCCCTAGGTTTAATATTTTGTGGAATAACCCTTGTTTGCAATTACAGCTAATAATCGTCTTTTATAAGACCTGATCAGGCCGGCACAGGTCTCTGGAGTTATCTTGGCCCACTCCTCCATGCAGATCTTCTCCAAGTTATCTAGGTTCGTTGGGGGTCTCATGTGGACTTTAATCTTGAGCTCCTTCCACAAGTTTTCAATTGGGTTAAGGTCAGGAGACTGACTAGGCCACTGCAACACCTTGATTTTTTCCCTCTTGAACCAGGCCTTGGTTTTCTTAGCTGTGTGCTTTGGGTCGTTGTCTTGTTGGAAGATGAAATGACGACCCATCTTAAGATCCTTGATGGAGGAGCGGAGGTTCTTGGCCAAAATCTCCAGGTAGGCCGTGCTATCCAGCTTCCCATGGATGCGGACCAGATGGCCAGGCCCCTTGGCTGAGAAACAGCCCCACAGCATGATGCTGCCACCACCATGCTTGACTGTAGGTATGGTATTCTTGGGGTCGTATGCAGTGCCATCCAGTCTCCAAACGTCACGTGTGTGGTTGGCACCAAAGATCTCGATCTTGGTCTCATCAGACCAGAGAACCTTGAACCAGTCTGTCTCAGAGTCCTCCAAGTGATCATGAGCAAACTGACATGACGCTTTTAAAGTAAAGGTACCTTACGGGCTCGTCTGGAACGGAGACCATTGTGGTGGAGTACGTTACTTATGGTATTGACTGAAACCAATGTCCCCACTGCCATGAGATCTTCCCGGAGCTACTTCCTTGTTGTCCTTGGGTTAGCCTTGACTCTTCTGACAAGCCTGGCCTCGGCACGGGTGGAAACTTTCAAAGGCTGTCCAGGCCGTGGAAGGCTAACAGTAGTTCCATAAGCCTTCCACTTCCGGATGATGCTCCCAACAGTGGAGACAGGTAGGCCCAACTCCTTGGAAAGGGTTTTGTACCCCTTGCCAGCCTTGTGACCCTCCACGATCTTGTCTCTAATAAGTGGTCTGGTCAGGCATAGTAATACTGTATCTGAAAGGCATTTTTGGGGAGCATGTGTGGCTGATGCAAACTTCGGCAAATGTGCAAAAAGGTGAAGGGCACTTTGTTAATTTGTGTAAACCGAAAATTGTTTAAATTAACCAAGAATTGTGAATTTTATAAAATTCGACATGAATTTGATTTGCATCAAATTGGTTCACTCACATCAGCCATATATCCTTAACATACAGTCAGTACATATAACTTAACCAAAAATCGACTGGAAGCACAGCACACAGTATTTGAAAAACAAAATTAGAGAAAAATATATGATTGCAAAATTCACATCTTTTCTGTGTTTTGTAGCCATTTCTGGTTTTGGTTCATGAATACTGATGAAATATTGACCATAAGTACTACCTCTATGAGATATTGTTGAGAGCTAGTGCGGAGTATCTCCTAATCGAAGCCACTAGGTATTACAAGATCACAAAGGAAACAGAGCCAAAGCAGAAACCGAACCCAAGGCAATTAGCCGATTGGCAAAACACCTTCATTATATGACTGGACCACCCCTAAAATGTCCCTAGTTTTGTCTTATTTTTCTCTATTGTGCTGCAGATTGTCGTTTACCGCTTATTTTGGTCTCTTCCTTTGCGTTCCACTCACTTCTGTTGGGTCACAATGACCTCTGTTGGTTCATATGAATGATCGTATTGATTAAATATAGGGCAATATTGAGGTCTGAAATCCCTTCCACTGACTTGTTTCATGAAGTTAAGGAGCAAATCACATTCTGGCTGAGCATTAACCATTGCCTAAGGGTCATTATTTACTAAATCAGGCACAAGGACTGTGATATTCTGTCAGCTAGGGATACAATATCCATATACATTGAAAGCAATGAGCACAGCATGCTTAACTCTACTCACTGACGGAAAATTATTGCAGGCTGAAATTGCATAAATATTTGCAGAAACCAAAAATATATTTATAAAACAAATTAATGGTAAAAAAAAATAAACCATCTATTGAGCATATTTGAAGGGTCCATCATCACAAATACAAATAACAGAGGGTGAGTATCATTATTAGTGAATATAGCACAAATACACTCAGGAGCAAAACGGTAACAATGTTCGGAACTTTTGACTTTCAGGCTTCATGTTTCACAATCCTCTACACATTCGAATGTGACACGATCTTCATTTTATAGACAATCATCTTGGATATCTCATACATAACTTTGACTTGCAGCTTTTTAGCAAATGATTAGTTATGCAGATTCTCGTCATGTCACTGTGTGGCGCTCCTGCGGCTTCAGTCGCCACAGGGTACTGCACCTCACTTAAGATGCAGTATTTATCTCGGGTAAAGAGGGGGTTAATCACCGGTTTCCATATTCCACTTTACATACAGCTTAGGTGCCTTCTCACTGGGGACTCGACTAGGGTAGGCTGGGGGTGGCCATCACGAATCATGGGATTTTCCTGGTCACTATGACAACCACCTGTGGGGTGGGCACCACTTGGGCTAGAAGTAGGAGCAACCTGGACACAATCTTCAGTCAAGTCGGGAATACAGTTCTGGGGACACAACACCACTTTCTTCACGGGGCCTGAGGCTAGGAGCAGGAAGCTGAGCTCGGGTTCCTCAATTCTGAAGGGGCATCCCTTAGAAAAGGACACTTTCAAGCAACAGCGGCTACCTCTAACTTTTCCGGGATTGTCTGGAGCCCATCACGGCGGAGAATGGTACCTCCTGGGCAATCCATGGATAGTGAGTAAAGACCTGGAACCGCAACTATTGTGTCGACCCCTTCATTGCCGTCGCCCCGCGCTTCAGCGATAATGGCCACTACTACCTCCATCATCCCTCCCTGGGGCCTACTTCACCTGCGGGAAGCTGAACGATCCTAGCTGCGACACCACCCATCCCTGAGGACAGCGACCGCAGCGGCGGTTAATCCCTGTCCACATACCGTAGGTGGCGTCATCGAGACAACTACTACTCCCAACATTCTCCATCCCCATCATCCCATCCATCCCTTTCTGTGGACATCTTGGGGTCACGAAACCGGACGGGCCACCAGTTACATCCCCTGACCCTCACCGGCCCGGTGACGAATATTCCCCAGCCCCGTGGGGTGCTCCAACTGCATTGTAACTGTTTTCCTCCTGGTGGTAGAAAAATCTTTTTCTTCCTGTATACTACAAATTACAACCTGTTCTCACATTCTCTAATAGCTCAGTGTGTTATTTGGTTGATTCCCAAGTAAATGTTCACTGTTTCGAATTGTGGAGCAGCCATGAAGGAGCTTTCCCAAGAAAACAAAAAGAAACAGCATCATCCAGCTCAATGATAACGGCCTCTCAGCCAAGAAAATTGCTATACTGCATCATGTGAGGCCATGACAGTAGGAAGAATATGATTCATCCATTGATTCAAAAGCCGAGAGGTGATGTCCAGGCAAATATCCGTGTCAACAAATCGTCTATCAGTTCTGGTGAGACAAACCTAGCAGTGGATCATATGCTTCATAATAGTGAGATCACAGACATCCATGCAAGTACCATGTAAGGCACGTTACACAAGTCTGGAATGGTGGCCCGAAAAAAGGAGACGTCGTCTCAATATCGTCATATGAAATTTGCAAAGAAGTCCAAAAAGTGGACAGTAGAAGAATTGAAACGGGTGATTTGGAGCAATGAGACAAAAGTCAATAGACGGCTTTGATGAGTGCAAATGGGTCTAGAAGAAACAAGGGAAAAAGCGGCTAACAATTAAGAAATTGAAAGAATTGTCAAGTTTGGTGGAGGAAGCCTGATGATATGGGTATTGGGTAAGGGTATTGTTTGTTTACAGCCAAAGGTGTTGGCTACAGGACCAGGTTCGATGGTGGTCTCAATGCTGAGCTATATGTGAGTCCTACAAGGTGAGTTAGATCATACACTCAAGTACTATGGGTATGCAAAGGACGAAATAGTGTTCCAGCAGGACAACTACCCAAAGGATAATGGCGAGATTGGGGGAGAAATGGTTCAATGACAATGAAGTAGAGGAGCTGGATTGTCTCTATTGTCTCCAAACCTCAACCCAATCGAACACTTGTGGGTAGAGTTGAATAAAAAGCTGTATACATCCCCAAGTGAGCCGAGCAGTATACACTAACACTGGGACACTGGGAACGTGTAGAAGAGACCTGGGATCAGATTTTGGTCGAGAAATACTTGAATCTAATAGAGAGGCCAGATGGATTCAGGCAGTGCTAAAAGCAAAAAGGTGGATTTACAAAATAAATGATAAATTAAATTTAGATTTTTAGGAGCAAAACAGTAACAATGCAGTCACATGACAAGAAACTGCATAACTAATTATATGCTAAATAGCTGCAAGTCAAATGTATGTATGAGATAGCAAAGATCATTGTCAGCTGTGGTGGATGGTGAGATATGGAGCCTGAATGTAAAAGTTCTAAACATTGTTACCCTTTTGCTCGTCAGTGTAATGTCTAATTTTTGAAAATTGTGACCTATGCACCGATACTTTTAACCTAAAAGATAGTGAACAGCATTACTTAATGGGGTGAATGTTATGACTCCTCTTAGCTACGGTATTCCACTTTTGCAAAGCTGCATGTGATTGTCTCATTGGCAATTTTTTAATATATGTCTTTTATCAAAATTGCTCTTTTCACGAGCTATAACATTTTCTAAGTATATGAGGACGGTCACCAGCCATGTAAATTGCTTGCGAAACATTTTTAGATTAACACTAGAAGTCCCAGAAATTTCGAGCTCCCCCCTGAAGTCCTGAAAGAGGGTCAAATGACAAATATAATAAACGGAATAGAACTAACTAGAAACTAAATGGCTAAACTCAATGGAAAACAACAACCTCCTGTGGTGCGACAGTAATGGCCTTAATTACAGAACAAAAGAAGGTGATTATAGGATGTTAGCTAAAATCCTTCAGGTCATTCGACCCGTCTCTGTGTTCCAAAAGGTAGAAATGTTAAATGACCCCTCTCTGGGACTTCTAGTGTTAATCGTATAATGGATAAACATACTGAGAAAGCTGGATTCAGCACCAAAATATTGGACAGCTCCACCTCTGTATGTGAAACTGCAAGAGCACTATTCTCTAAAGGGATTTTCTCATCTTCAGCCTTCAGAAGCGCACTACTCCCCCAGCCTCTCAACTTTCTGCTTGCCAAGGGGTAGCTTTGCCTCTGCAGTAGAGTGCACAAGCTCTAAATTTGATCAGATCCAGCCCACTGGGTAGCTTCAGAGCAGCGCTTACAAGCTATATTGCAAAGTGTTTGCAAATGCACGCTCCTTGCTTGGGAACCAGACACTTCTGATAGACTGCAGCAATGGTTATTAACCTAGTCTACAAGGAGCAGACAATGGAAGTAAAACTTCCTTTGTTCATGAGAAGGGAGAGGTTTACAAAATTGTTTATTAATGAAGATGAATAGTAAGGTTATTGTCTACCTGTCTGTATACTATATGAACTTAATCAACTGCATCAGGACATGACGATGCACTTACAGCTTCCCACTGTTCTCCCGGTCTAGCGCTACTCCTCTCTGGTTAATTGACAGGTCTGATACACTGCAGGGAATATAGCGTGAGGCTGAGGAGCTGTATCGAAGCCAGTGACCTGTCAATCAAATAAAGGAGAATGTTGCTTAGCAGCAAATACAGCATGAGGTCGAGAAGCTGTAAGTGCATCATCAGGCCTCAAACTTCAAAATGTGATTTCTCACTGCTAAAGCTTTGATTTGGGGACATAAAGGGATCAAGTTGCTAATTTTTTAAAGGACAACAAAGACCTATAAATGATTTGGGGGCATAGACATATTTGGCAGATTTCCTTTAAGTGGAACAATAGACAACCCATGTTTAACAATCATAACCGCTAGGAATGGATGTCATTTAGACTGGTCTGCTCTGTATAAGGTACATGTTCAGATTTTGTTAGGAGGACATTGGGGAAAGGACACGGCAAACATAGACTTTGTAATAGAATTGTAGATTAGGTGGAATAGGATAAATGTCTAAGTGGGATTCTGAAGTTTCGGAGTTCTCTCTTATCCATTGGAAAAGGGATAACTTCTCAATCGTTGGGGGGTATGCCTGCCAGGACTATTACGAATCCTGAGAAATAGGGCTCTGAAGAGTCCTGTGTTGATGGAGCGGTCGTCAATCATATGTTGTGCCATTCCATTCATTCTTATGGTAGTGATGAAGACCAGACGAAGCGCAGCATTTGGCAATTTCTAGGACTCACATAAAAATTAGTAGAGTGTTAGTGCATATAATCTACTAAAGCTACCTCAAGGTCTGTGGGGTGCCAGTGTTCAGATCCTCAGCAATCGGGAAGTTATCCTCTATCCTGTGGATAGAGGATAATGTCCAAACCTGAAAATACCCCTTAAAGTTTTGTCCAAGGGACTTCCCTATAGCATGTACATTGGTGGCCAGGGGGAACCAAATGCTTTCGGCCATAAAGGAAGATACCAATATTATAACTAGTGCAAGGAAAGTGGGGGATACTAAGAACTTCAAGGTACACCTTTGCATTGTGCATACATTACAATATTGATTTAGGAGGTATTGACTGTCCATACATTGAACCAATAGGATTGTGAACTAGCCAAGACTGATTTGCTCAGACATTGCGACTCCCAATGATTAGTACCTATAAGGGTAAATATACAATGTTGCTTTCATTACTTGTATAGTTTTTAAAACTGTGATAAATGATGTACAGAAGGAAGGGATCATTTGCGGTTTTTGGCTAAGAGCCAACATGATAAATATGGGATGTCAGCCAGTCTGCTTATGTTGTCTGGAAACTGCTGTATAGTAAAATAGTTTATTAACCTCTTCCCGCTGCAGCCAATTTCCATTTTTGTTCTACCTTCTCATCATCCCCGACTTCCAAAAGACAAGACCTGTTATTTTTTGGGTTGACACAGCTCAATAAGGGCTTGTCTTCTGCAGAACGGTAGTTTTCAAGGATACCACTCGCTTTACCATAAAATGAGCTGAAAAATGGGAACGTGGTGAGAGAACAAAAAAAAGTGTTGCGTTTAAATTTTTGCTTAGTGTGTGTGTATTATAATATATTTTATATATATATATATATATATATATATATATATATATATATATATATATATATATATATTAGCTCTTGCAAAAAATTAAAGAGACCACTTCCAAATTGTTAGTTTTTCAGATTTTTCTCTTTGTAGGTATACTTTTTGAGTACAATGTAAATTGTTGTTTTATTCTATAAACTACTGACGATGTCTGCGAATTTCTAAGCAAAAAATTTTGTATTTCTTTTCCGAAAATGAGAAATAGTCAAAATAACAAAACAATGCATTGCTTTCAGACCTCACATAATGCAAAGAAAACAAGGTCATAATCATTTAGAAACAACAATACTAATAATGTTTTATCTCAGGAAGAGTCAGAAATCTATATTTTGAGAAATAACCATGATTTGTAATCACAGCTTTCATGCGTCTTGGCTGCTTTCCACCAGATTCACATTGCTTTTGGGTGACCTTATGCTACTCCTGGTGCAAAAATTTAAGCAGTTCTTCTTTGATGGCTTGTGACTATCCATCTTCCTCTTGATTATATTTCAGAGGTTTTCAATGGGGTTCAGGTCTGGAGATTGGGTTGGCCATGACAGGGTTTTTATGTGGTGGTCCTTCATCCACACATTGATTGACCTAGCTGTGGAGCATGGTGCATTATCCTCCTGGAAAAAACAGTCCTCAGAGTTGGGAAACATTGCCTGAGCAGAAGGAAGCAACTGTTTTTCCAGGATAACCTTGTATGAAGCTTGATTCATACGTCCTTCGCAAAGTTTAATTTACCTAATTCTAGCCTTGCTGAAGCATCCCCAGATCATCACCGATCCTCCACCAAATTTCACTGTGGGTGGAAGACACCGTAGCTTGTACTCCTCTCCAGGTCTCCGTCTAACCATTAGACAACCAGGTGTTGGGCAAAGCTGAAAATTAGACTCATCAGAGAAGATTACCTTACTCCAGCGCAATTGGTCAGATTAAACTTTGCGCAGGACGTATGAATCAAGCTGCATACATGGTTATCCTGGAAAACAGTTGCTTCCTTCTGCTCAGGCAATGTTCCCCGTCTCTGAGGACTGGCTTTCCAGCAGGACAATGCACCATGCCACACATCTAGGTCAATCAATGTGTGGATGAAGGTACACCACATCAAAACCCTGTCATGCAAACCCAATCTCCAGACCTGAACCCCATTGAAAACCTCTGGAATGTAATTAAGAAGATGGATAGTCACAAGCCATCAAACAAAGAAGAACTGCTTACATTTGTGCACCAGGAGTGGCATAAGGTCACCCAAAAGCAGTGTGAAAGACTGGTGGAAAGCAGCCAAGACGCATGAAAGCTGGGATTAAAAATCATGGTTATTCCATAAAATATTGATTTCTGAACTCTTCCTGAGATAAAACATTATTAGTATTGTTGTTACTAAATGATTATGAACTTGTTTTCTTTGCATTATTTGAGGTGTGAAAGCAATGCATTGTTCTGTTATTTTGACCATTTCTCATTTTCATAAAATAAATACAAAATTCATAGCTTGGAAATTCGGAGACGTTGTCAGTAGTTTATAGAATAAAAGAACAATTTACATTTTACTCAAAAATATAAAGAGAAAAATCAGAAAAACTGAAATTTTTGCAGTGGTCTCTTAATTTTTGCCAGAACTGTATACATATATGTACAGTGGGTATGGAAAGTATTTAGACCTCTTTATATTTTTCACTCTTTGTTTCACTACCGCCATTTGGTAAATTCAAAAAAGTTCATTTTTTCTCATTAATGTACGTTTCGGCTAATAACATCAATTGCCTTTTTCAATAAACTGTCTAAAATAAAACACATCAGAAACCAAATCATGAAAAACCATTTCAAAAGGAACTTCCAACATATTTTGTGAACAAAAAATTTTTTTGTGAATACAATTTTTTTTTTGCAAAAAACCTCTTCCACAAAATGATAGAAAAAAAATACGAAAAGAGAAAAGCTTTCAGGCCAATGTCATTGGCCTGAATGCTTTTCCCATTTTTTTCTAGTATTTTGTGCAAAAGAGGTTTTTTTGCAAAAATTTTTTTTCATGATTTACTGACATATACTTGAATATCAAGAAATAAGATCAAGTACTCTCTCCTGTCCCTCTATTCTCATGATTGCTCACTTATATACAGATAACCGCTTGATAGCGCTCACTGTTATGGCACTGTTTTATCGCACGTTATTCACAGGACTTTATAGTCAGCACTAAGTTACTAAGTTTCATCTTTTTTTTTTTTTTTTTCCACCATAATGATGTAAATTCATTATTATTATTTCTCCACTACATAGAAATATGAAAAATAAAAATAAGAATAAAAAATAATAAAAAAAAAAAATAGAAAAAAAATTATTCACAAAATTTTTTTTTGTTCACAAAATATGTTGGAAGTTCTTTTGAAGTTGTTTTTCATGATTTGGTTTCTGTTGTGTTTTATTTTAGACAGGTTATGGAAAAAGGCAATTAATGTTATTAGCCGAAACGTTTTATAGAACTGTCAATTCTGGATGATCTAAGAATCTTTTTGTTGTGAATAAAGTGACGAATTTTTCAAACAAAGAATCTTGTTTTTTTTTTCCTTTTGAGTGCCGAAGTGTGAGAAACTGTTTGATTCATAACTATTTTTACTTCTGAGCACCAACTGTGTAGCTTGGCCTCTTCTGTTTTATATACATACATAAACACACCGAGTGTTCAGTATGTTGTAAGATGGCTGCCGAACAGGTCGTGGATGGGAGATATGTATCATAGAGGAGGTTTTCGTCGGTGATGCAAGTCCAGAAGCAAGCTGCAGCACCAATAATACTGAGTGTGCTAACAAAGTGTGGCAAGGGCCGCGTTTACGAGCAATCAGATAGATATGGATGGGACTGACTGCTCACATATCTCCACCCTGGGCGTGGTATGGTGGACATAAGAAAGTCCAGGTAAATTCATTAGCTGTCTGTGTGTAGAGGTCAGAAGTCCTCCAGGGTGAAGTCTCCATGCTTGGACTTGTAAGGCCGGTTTCACACATCCGGCTTTTTGCTATTTTGCCGCATGCGTCGCTCTCCCGTACAGTTAATACAGTACAATGACAGCGCAACAAGCGCCGGTCACATGCTGTCATGTGACCGGCGCATGTGACCCGGAAGTTACAGCGCTGTCATTGTACTGTATTAACTGTACGGGAGAGCGCCGCATCCGGCAAAACGGCAAAAAGCCGGATGTGTGAAACCGGCCTAAGCAGGTCTAATACTGAAGTATTGTTAGGACTGTGTATCCGGTTTTCCTGTCAAGAAAGGCAATTTATTTTTCCGGTGTGTGGCTTGCTTTATGCAGTTTTAATAAGGCAACCTCAATGTTTTGTGTAAAGTTGCCTCCGGGGCCTACCTCAAACGCCACCGAGTGCGCTGTATCCCTTCAGTTGGTGCAGAAGCACGGGCATGAATCCCGAGGAGCACGTGTATCTGCCGATGGGTAACTAAATATTGTTGGTAAAAACAGCGGCAGTAGTGAAACCAGACATGGAGGAATTGATAAAGGAGCTGCAGTAGGCTAATCACCTGCAGCAACGACAACGGCAGCGGCAACAGGAAGCTCAGGTGGAAACCAATAAACTGTTGATGCAACAATTTCAGCTTCAGCAGCAGCAGATGGCGCTCTTGGCTATGACGTTCCACCCCAGGGAAAACGCACCGCCCTTGAGTCAAGGTGATGACTCACAAGTGCAGAAGATGATGAGGAAAGGCAGAAAGCATTTTGGCACATGTCCTACCACCACCGAGGATTGCTAGACATTTCTCTGTCCGTGCACCTCCTCCTCGGCTTCCTCCACATCCGGTCAGCGTAACACCTGCACAATCCCCTTCATCACAGACAGGGAATAATGACAGCAGGCTGTTCTGAAACTCCTCTGTTTCGGGGAAAAATCCCATACCGTGCAGGAGCTGTGGATGGGGATCAAACAACAGACAAAGAAGTGTTAATGTAGCTGAAGCTCAATCCCGGTCTGGTGGTGTGCGTTAATGGGTGAAATCTCATAGCAGCTCTGGGCCATAACATCCAACACCACCATCTGATATGGTCTGTATTACCAGTAGTCAGCGTATCAACAACATGGTGGAAGCGTATGTGTCCACACATACATCTCCACGTACTGAGTGAGGGTTCTGCCCCATTTAACTTCTGGGTCTTTAAATTGGACACATGGCCTAAGCATGTCCTCTACACCCTTGGCGTTGCTGGCCTGCCCTGCGGCAAGTGAACAGTTGGAACATGTGTTTAGCACAGCGCGGGGGGCGGTGATCACAGACTTGCGCATCCGCATATCCACAGACAACGTGGGCAAGCGCACATTCATTAAAATGAACCAGGGTTGGATGCCACAGCACTTGTTCGTCCACTTATCCTTTGGCTGACTACAGAAGTATACCAACTGCAGCCAGCCATTGATGCACTCCACCACAGTTTGTTCAACTTGTCATTCTCAATGTTTTCGGACTTTCCCAAATTTTAAAACAAACAAAAAAACAATGTGGGCCACCTTCGCCAACTACACTACCACGTCCATCTCCTCTTCAACATCCTCCTCCACATGGATCTTGGTCTCCTGGTTCAAGTTTTTTTTTTTTATTCAATGTTAATTTAAAAGGGGTTGTGTGTGCTCTGTGGGGGCACTCTTAAGCGGGCTTTACACGCTACGACATCGCTAATGCGAAGTTGTTGGGGTCACGGAATTTGTGACGCACATCCGGCCGCATTAGCGATGCCGTTGCGTGTGACACCTATGAGCGATTTTGAATCGTCGCAAAAATGTGCAAAATCGCTCATCGGTGACATGGGGGTCCATTCTCAAATATCATTACTGCAGCAGTAACGAAGTTGTTCGTCGTTCCTGCGGCAGCACACATTGCTCCGTGTGACACCGCAGGAACGAGGAAGCTCCCCTTACCTGCCTCCCGGGCCACAATGCGGAAGGAAGGAGGTGGGCGGGATGTTACGTCCCACTCATCTCCGCCCCTCCGCTTCTATTGGGCGGTGGTTCAGTGACGCCGCAGTGACGTCGCTGTGACGCTGAATGAACTGCCCCCTTAGAAAGGAGGCGGTTCGCCAGTCACAGCGACGTCGCTAGGCAGGTAAGTATGTGTGACAGGTCTGGGCGATGTTGTGCGACACGGGCAGCGATTTGGCCGTGTCGCACAACCGATGGGGGCAGCAATGCACGCTAGCGGTATCGGTACCGATATCGCAGCGTGTAAAGCAGCCTTTAGGGTCAGCACACACGGCGAGTAATACGGAGCGAGTGGAATGAGAAAAAAAAAAAACGCATAGTACTCGGACCAATATTACTCTATTGGCTCGCTCCCATGAGCGATTTTTATCTCAGCCCTAATCGGACTGAGAAAAGAATCACAGCATGCTGTGGGTGGAATCCGATTAGTTTTCACTTGCACTTATACAAGTCTATGGGTGCGAGAGACACATCACACTGGACTCGTATGAGACCGATGTAACACGAGTGCAGTGCGATTCTCGCATCAGCTGGCAACAGAAGAGATAGGGAGATAAATCCCTCCCTCCCCTCCGCAGCACTGGTCCCAACCTCTGCAGTGCTGGTCCCAACCTCTGCAGCGCTGGCCCTCCCCTCCGTAGCGCCGCTCTGATCACACGATCGGACCAGTCGCATGACACTCGGATCCAGCTGTGCTGCGAGCGTGAGCAGAGTGTCATGTGAAGACTCGCCCTAATCCCCGTGTGGCCTCAGCCTTACAATGTTTATTCAGTTACTTCATACTTAATCATGAAAAAATGGTGACAGAACCTTTTTAAAGGGAATCTGTCAGCAGGTTTTTGCTACCTGATCTGACAGGAACATAATGTAGGGAAGGAGATTCTGAATCCAATGGTGCATCACTTAGATTACTGGCTGCAGCCGTTCTCACCTAATCAAAGAATTACGTTTTAAGCCTGTAGCTCAGCTGGTAGAGCTGTCCCACCCACACAGACTCTCAATAGAGATTGTACATTGACTGTTATGTGTCAATCACAGCAGGGGGCATGTCACACTTCCATGCACATGAGTTTCTAGTGCTGTAATGTTAATCACAAAGTAATAAACCCATTAGTGGAAACCTGATAAACATATGGCTGGGATGATTTAAGAAGACCTGCACTCGCAGAGGGTTGGACTTGATGGCCCTTGAGGTCGCTTACAACTCTACCATTCTATGATTCTATGATTAGTTTACGTAAACAATTAAACACACACAGATAAGAGAAGCACAGTTGCTTTTCATTTTGTAACCCTTGCAGTGTGCTGTCTTGAGCTTACATAGCAAAAACTTGCTGACAGATTCCCTTTAAGTCATTTACCTATCCACATGTGCTTGCAGGCCAATTATGCTATTCTTGCCTTAATTTTTCATTTTTTTGTTTTGCAGCCCCCTAGCCCTTACTACAACCATTTCACATCGCAAAACCTCAGGTCTCCATTGACTTCTAAGGGCTTCGGATTCCGTGGTCAAGTTCTGGTACTGAACCAAACTTTTCACTACAGTTTGGCCGAACCTGGCAAACCCGAACATTAACGGGTCCGCTGATCCCTCATCACTAGATCATAGAATTTTACTATTTCAACCTGTTTGCTGTAGATGAACAGGGCTTAAAGTGCTGCAAGGGGTTACAATATTTAAAGGCAAATGTGGCGCCCTGGACAAGCCAGGGGCCACAGGTAACAACACACACAAACACCCACCCCCAGCAGTTTCACAGCAGACATCCCCAGTGAAACTTGATTCCTTTCCTCGGGCTCAGACTGACACACCAGGTGGGCGGAGTCGGGAGATGGAGACGCCCACCCAGGAGTTAGCTGGCCTGAGGCAGGAAACAAGCCCAGACAAGTCTACAAGAGGAAGAGAGAGGAGGTCTGCAGAGAGGCAGACGCAGACTGGGGCCTAGGATTGGAGCCTAGGGCCCTCGTGCAGCAGAGAGTCAGGCAGACGGTAGTGGCAGTCTGCAGGGAGCCGGGGAGACAGTTGGTGGAACCGTACGTAGCCGGGGATGGGCGGTGGCCCACCGGTACCGAACCGGGGAGCCAGCTGGAAGCCGGAGCGCAGGAGGAGCGTGCACGGAGGTGGAAGAAAGGACTTACACCACCAAACTGGGTCAGGGGAGAAACAGCAACCGCAGCAGTCTGTGGGACCCGTCCATCCAGCCGTGTGTTTTACTGAGAACTGTGTCATCATCATTACCGGCTGAGTGAGTACCACCGTGCCGTGCGGCACCGCGCTGCCCCCGCGACCCTGCACCTCACCAGGCCCCATAACCCGCCTGCTACCCATCCACCTACCTCACCGGGCCCCGGGACAACCAACCCCCTACCCACGGAGGGGAGAACTAACATCTAGCTGCTCCATACCATCACTCCCGGGATCCCCGTCCAGAGCAGCGGTGGTGTCACAACCTCACCACAACCGTGGGTGGCATCACGGACAATCTCCCTTACCAAATCCCCTTTTACTGTGGAGCCTGGGATCACAGACCGGGTTACGCCACCGTGATACCCACAGAAGTGACCTCGTGGCCCGGATCTGAGTACCCCCTGGTCGGGCGACACATTTGGCGTCACGAACAGGATACTACCGCTCTGCCGTTTGGTAGAGGTGTGCCTTGTTGCCGCTGGAGGTGTCCGGCTGAAAGTTTTGCAAAGCCGCCATCTTGGGCGCGAAAAATTTCCCGCTCGAGCGTCTTCCCCGAGCAGGAAAGGCGCGAAAGTGGAGCCCCGCCCCCTGAAGAAGGAAGTGCTAAAAAGAGGCTAAGGGGGACGGGATGGCGTCCGGCCGCATGTGAACCGCGGCTGTGGAAGCAGGGACGCCAGGACTCTGCCAGTGTTTGGTTCCTAGAACACCGCTGCACGAGATGTCCCGTCCGTCCGGCGCAGCTGAAACCTCAGTGCCCGTGCCCGCGGCCAATGCCCCGACCGACCCGTTACCTCTGTCACCGGTAGCGGAGCTCGCAGCGTCTGTGAGGGAGGGCCCAGGTCTTACCTTTGTCACCGCCCTGCCACCGGTCCTGGCTTCCATCCCAGCCGCACCGCGACGGAGATGACGACGGCTCCGGCAGTCCGCCCGGCCGCAACGGCAGCGAAGCACCCATCCCGTTAACTATCTGGGCAGCCTGGTTCTGGACTGGGGTCAAGGGATGCTGCCCATTTCTTAGGGGCAGCATCAGGGCCAGGTTGTTTGGGTGGGTGACTGAAGGACCCGTTCCACTGTTATTATTAAAAGTATTTGATTAATGTTGCAATGTTAAAGTAATGTGCATCCCGTTATGGGAAGATTGAAAATGCTTGTGTTTAATGTTTTAATCTTTTGCAGTTTAAAAAAAAAAGAAAAATAAAACCGGTGATGGACGGGCAGCCCGAGGACGATCTGCATTTTGCTAAGGGGGAATGTGGCGCCCAGGACAAGCCAGGGGCCACAGGTAACAACACACACCCCCCCCAACCCCCAGCAGTTTCACAGCAGACATCCCAGTGAAACTTGATTCCTTTCCTCGGGCTCAGACTGACACACCAGGTGGGCGGAGTCAGGAGATGGAGACGCCCACCCAGGAGTTAGCTGGCCTGAGGCAGGAAACAAGCCCAGACAAGTCTAGGAGAGGAAGAGAGAGGAGGTCTGCAGAGAAGCAGACGCAGACTGGGGCCTAGGATTGGAGCCTAGGGCCCTCGTGCAGCAGAGAGTCAGGGAGACGGTAGTGGCCGTCTGCAGGGAGCCGGGGAGACAGTTGGTGGAACCGTAGGTAGCCGGGGATGGGCGGTGGCCCACCGGTACCGAACCGGGGAGCCAGGTGGAAGCCGGAGCGCAGGAGGAGCGTGCACGGAGGTGGAAGAAAGGACTTACACCACCAAACTGGGTCAGGGGAGAAACAGCAACCGCAGCCGTCTGTGGGACCCGTCCATCCAGCCGTGTGTTTTACTGAGAACTGTGTCATCATCATTACCGGCTGAGTGAGTACCACCGTGCTGTGCGGCACCGCGCTGCCCCCGCGACCCTGCACCTCACTAGGCCCCATAACCCGCCTGCTACCCATCCACCTACCTCACCGGGCCCCGGGACAACCAACCCCCTACCCACGGAGGGGAGAACTAACATCTAGCTGCTCCATACCATCACTCCCGGGATCCCCGTCCAGAGCAGCGGTGGTGTCACAACCTCACCACAACCGTGGGTGGCATCACGGACAATCTCCCTTACCAAATCCCCTTTTACTGTGGAGCCTGGGATCACAGACCGGGTCACGCCACCGTGATACCCACAGAAGTGACCTCGTGGCCCGGATCTGAGTACCCCAATGGTCCCCGGGCGACACACAAGCGGAGGTGGCTATAAATATAAATTTGACTAGCTGGGTTATAGATTTTCATTGGTGTCAATATGAGTTATTAAGGAAAAAAAACAGCGAGATCTGCATGATTTCTTCCTTCCTTTTTCTAGGCAGAGTTTTGTATGTTCCGGGTGGTCGGAGACTCCTAATAAGTGTACAGAGTTGGGGCAGTGGGGATGGGAGATTTGTGCTGGAAAATTAAATAATGGAAAACGCTTCATTGAAGCTGTGGGTGAAGTAATGAAAGTAATAGGGTGTCTGCTGTAAGCATAGTCTGTGCTGAGAATACGACAAAGAGCAGTGGAAGGAGGTCAGGATTTCTATCAAAAACTCAAGAATATAGAAAGCACAGACTTCCACAAATGGTGAGTGCGCATTCGTGAGATAAGACTTTGGCCCTGATTCATCAATCATCAATTTTTTTCTTTTTTTGTGTCTTGTGGTATTCAGTTTTTGCTCCAAATTCTTCAAAATGGTGCAAAGTCAAATTGTGCCAAAATTTCTGGCATATGTAAAATCACTCCATTGGGGGACCAGAATACATTTGCGTAAAAAAATTGAACTTTTCGAAAAACTGACAATTGGCCAACTTAAGGGAGACAAAAAAATTCACGAATGGAAAAGGAGTGTGGCACAAACAAACGGCCACTGTCAATCATTGACTAACAACTGTCAATCACTAACCATGTGTCACGACAGGGGATAGAGACTATATAAGCCATGTAGGACAACACAAAAGGAAGGGGGAAGGAATGCCTTCCTGTAGGGAAAAGTGGGAAGTGATGACCCCTGTCAACAACCTGCAGCTTGCCCTCACTGACCCTATACACGTTCCGCACCTGTCGCCGAGCTGGGAATGTAGGGCCCTGTCTTTCCCTGGCAAAAGAGCCCTAAGTAAAGGCCCTGTCACACACACAGATAAATATGTGGCAGATCTGTGGTAGATCTGTGGTTGCAGTGAAATTGTGGACAATCAATGCCAGGTTTGTGGCTGTGTACAAATGGAACAATATGTCCATGATTTCACTGCAGCCACAGATCTGCCAAAGACTTATCTCTGTGTGTGACAGGGCCTTAAGGATGGTGGATATGAGCGCTAGTCAACACCACTAACACCAAAAGGAAGACACAAGGAAACAGTACAGAGGAAACACAAATGCAATTATCAGAACCCAGGTAGATAGAAAGAGTCCAACACTTATCTAAGGCGTAGCAACGATAGAAGTTTCTGGATTAACAAGAGATGACCACTGCAGATCACAATAAGGAGCAACTATAAACTGCACCAGGGGTGAGGTTCATAAAGGAAATCAGAGGATAGCAACTGAGTGGAAAAACTGACAGTTCCTCAGAGTCATAGAGTCCGCTGGCTGGAGAAACATGGAACTGTCAGATAACAACATGTGCTGGTAATCTCTGTGATCTTCTAGTACTCACTGACACTGGATTGTCAGCCAGTCGTGATATCTCCATGACAGGGAGTGACACATCCGTGTCACCATGGCATATAAATAATACCAACCCCATTGGCCCTCTACAATGCAATAGTGGGGGAACTGTTGGGTTAACATGGCAGCTGACAATCCCTGTATCTCTCATATTAGTACTCCTGTAATGCTCAGCCACAGGCTGGGCTTCATGACTACATAGTGAGGCAGAGCTCAGGCGGGGCTGAGCTCTGCTTCTACCTTCTCCCTCTGTCTCTAGCTCCTCCCTCATTCATCATCATAGAATTTCATCAGCACCAATCGCTATCTTATCTCAGTAATGGGAATGTCTTCACTGAATACAGCTTTTGCATCAGAATTGAGAATTTTGATAATGACTGATCAATTCTAGAGGAGAAAGAAGCAAATGTATCTAGGATATTACAAAGTTGCTTATTTTCACGTGTTTTCCTGCAATGGATCAACCAGAAAGTCCAAGACTCTGTCCTGACATTTTCAAGATGAATTAAATATTCTCAAGTTCGACATAGCCCCACGGCTTTCTTATGCCGTGGCTGACAATAATGCAAACCATTTACGGTTTCGTATGATTAGCAAAGCACCAGGGCAAGCTAGAAACAATTAGATTACCCTATCAAACAAAACTGTTTAACCCTTTACCTCATTCGTTTTTAAATAGAACAATTTATGGTTGCAAATGATAATGTAATATGCTGTCTAGTGATGAGCGAGCACTACCATGCTCGGATGCTCTGTACTCGTTACTAGTGATGAGTGGGCACTACCATGCTCGGGTGCTCTGTACTTGTCTCGCCCAGGGATGTGAGGTACTCGGTTCCGGGCAGTGTAGGTCTTGGGAATGTCACAGTGGTGGCTGTTGCCTGGTTATGTGCCCTGGGCCCATTTTATGATGAGGGTGCATTTACAAGGTATTATGTTAGTGTTCATATGTGACACCACTTGCGGTGTTGCGGCTGTAGGTATGGAGCCACAGCTGCAGAATGTCACTACCAGTAGTGACATTCTGCAGCTGTGGCTCCATACCTACAGGCTGGTGTTATTTGCAGCCAGGATGGTAGGCCCTCCGCAAGCAGGGCCGAGCCCCAGAGGATGGGTGATGTAACGGGCTTCGGAAGAAGGTAGTCCACACAGAGGTATAGTGCAACTGGTTTTTACTCACTGCTGGTTGGTGATAACTGGTTGCCCGAGGCCGGCTGGTTTCACCTCCAGGTCTCCTTCGTCCCAGTGCCAGTTTGATTCTCTGGTACCTTCTTCCCCTGCACCTGTCTCTGGTGAATGGGTCCCCGTGGCGTAGAACAACTGGGAGTCCCCGTCTGGTGGATTGTCCACTTCTGTCCGCCTGACGGTAGCGTGAACCCTGTGGGGTTGGAGTCTCTGGTCCTGTCCCCTGTTCTCCTTTTGCTACGGAGTCTTCGGATTTTTAGGTTCAGCGAGGTCCTCGCTGTGCAGTTATTAACAGGTCGGCTTGAAGCTCTTTCCTGTCCTAGAGTCCTGTACCCAGTCGGTGCGTAGTTCCGGGAGTACTACACCGTACACCACCAGCAACCACTCTCCTGGGTACCAGGTCACAGTTAACCCGCGTCAGAACGTCTCCTTTCAGACTCCTCTCAACCACTCTGTGTCTTGTCTGCTGCCTTTCACTGCAGACTCTCTCCGACTGCTCTGTTTCACTGCAGTCTCCCATCTTTCTGTGTTCTGACTTCTCTGTCCTCAGTCCACCCCTCCCACCTGGTCAACTAGTGGACTGGACTAGCTCCACCTCTAGGCGGCCATCCATTGGTCCGACCTTAGCTATGTACCATTGTATGGGGGATTGTTGGGGAAAAACTGGGATTACCTGGGTTTTTTGTATTACCGACACTGGATTTCCGGGTCCCTAAGGTGGTAGGCCCTGCATCCTTGTGGGGATGCAGAACCTTGTTGCACCCTGATGGCTTCAGGGGTGCTACATACTCGTAACTAGTGATGAGCAGGCACTCCCATGCTCGGGTGCTCGGTACTTGTAATTAGTGATGAGCGACCACTACCATGCTCGGGTACTTGGTACTCGTAACTAGTGATGAGCGACCACTACCATGCTCGGGTACTTGGTACTCGTAACTAGTGATGAGCAACCACTACCATGCTCGGGTACTTGGTACTCGTAATTAATTATGAACGAGCACTATTATGCTTGGGTGCTCGGTACTTATAACGAATTATGGGTGAGCACTACCATGCTCGGGTGTTCAGTACTTGTAACTAGTAGTTGGATGCTCGGATGGGCGCAACTCTAATATCCAATAATAATGTAAGTCAATGGGGAACTCAAGCAGTTTTGTGGGTAATTTTAGGATTCAGTCTGAGGTCAGGAGGCATGGCTGGATCCCTGATCTAGGACTGTAGGGAGGCAGATGTTATGAGGAGACTACCAGCCGCTAGCAGGATATACCTCTTCCAACCCCCCCTAATATGATGCAATATACCAGAAGGAAGGTGGAGCACCAAGGAGCAGTTCCAGCGTCACACTTTATAACAGGTAGCGTGAGTGTGAGGAACAGCACTGGAAATCTCATCCTCAGTTTATAAGACCTTGGTCATTAGAATAAGTATTTATCTCTCTGGAATACCCCTTTAATTCTTCCAAATGTGTACTCCACCCAGTAGAAACCACAAATGTGTATTTGTTGTTTTTTTTCTCACTGGTGTTTCATTTGTGTCTTATTCTTCGCTCTTTTTATAGGCTATTGTGTGTTCAATTGTTGGGGGTTTTTTTTAGTTTTTTTTTTGTTTTTGTTTTAAAGATTTGTTTGCGGTTTCTAGAGGTTTTTGGGTGATTTATCAATTTCAAAAGTTTAAAAAAAGTCTCTAAATATTCAGTACTGGAAACATTTTTATGTATTCCTGGAATTTTTGAGCTAAAAAGTTGCAAGAAAGCTTAAAGACAAAAATAAAGAGCGTTTTTGATCTTGTGCCAAAATTATAAACCATAAAGTGATAAAAAAAAAGAAAGAAGCAAATGATGAATTTGACCCCAAGTGTTTGCACTTCCAAAATTGAATAAGTCTGGATTTAGAGCATTATAAGTGGTTCTTTTATCAAACCAATGGTATTATGTCTTTTATTTGTCCTTAAAGCTTGAGTTTAATTTCCTTACATAAGTTACATCAACAACGCACTTTATGAGTTTTCTCAATCTTGAGGGTGTTTTGCTCTTATAAATTCAGAGACGCTTCTCCGGGGTCATAGTCATTGTTTAATGTCTGGAACGTAGAATGGACACTTGGAATATGGAGATTTCCTGGTGTCTGCTTTGTCAAGGCTTTATCCCGAATTTAAGATTAATAAAGTTTAATTAAACAAAATTAATAAGATTCAATATTTTCTTAGGCCGGCAAAAATCATGCTTTGGCAACAGGCTAATGATATTATTTGCTCTCTTAATGCCGTGGGTAGGAATAAATTAGATATTGATACCTCCAGCTATTTCTTTCAGCTGATGAAACCGGAATATGTAAATATATTTATCTCACAGATTTTATTAGCAGGGTAAATATAACTTTTATGTTTTCGTGGCATGTCGACCACATCGTAAAGCGTTCCCCCCTCTTTAACCAAATATGTGAAATTGACTTGGCTACAACCAGTTGTTTAGTGATGGGTGAAAGAAACGCCACTAATATTCAACGGGGATATTTAAAGGAACACAATACCTTCTATTAACTACTAAAGTGGACGTAAAGCGCAGTTTGATTTTTACTATTGTTATGCGAATGCGCATTTCATTTGTATTCCCATTTAGCCAAGCACCATGTTATGTGCGCCTAATAGCAAAATCCATGACTTACAATCCGTCGTGATCTTAAGTTCCAAATCCTCTTTTGGTAATGTACTAACCTGACCCCCTTTTCCTTTGAGGACAAAGAAAACCCCTATCTTTGTATCTAAGGCAGGCAAAACTTTGCACACAGACTGATGACTCCTACGTCTGCTCTATTCTCCAATTGTCACACTAGGTACGGGGAAGTACCAAGCGCACGGTTAAAGGGAAGGGAAACCCTGTGTCTAGGGAAAGGGAAGGTGGTGACCCCTGACCAAACCTACTGCTGGTCCCTGGGATCCCTCACTACCCTAGATAGTTTCCCCACCTATGCGCCGAGCCGGATACCTGACCCTAGGTATCCCTACTGCTGGTCCCTCAGTACCCTAGATAGATTCCACACCTATGCGCCGAGCCGGATACCTGACCCTAGGTATCCCTACTGCTGGTCCCTCACTACCCTAGATAGGTTCCCCACCTATGCGCCGAGCCGGATACCTGACCCTAGGTATCCCTACTGCTGGTCCCTCACTACCCTAGATAGGTTCCACACCTATGCACTGAGTGCGTACCTGACCCTAGTGCTGAACCCTAAAGATGGGATGAGGTCTTTGTCAGCCCCAGTAAACAACTATAGGAGACACAAGGGGGACACATAAAGGGAAAAGCATGAACTACTTATCATTAGATGACACAAGCAGGAGTTCAGCAGAGTTTTCAGCAACGATACCACAGAGGAGTACAAGCCACCTGCTTGCAACTTAGGCTTGAAGGAGCTGAAAAATATCACCAGCACCAGTCCAAGGAAGGAAGGGGTATATAAGCGCCAAGAGAATACTGATGATCAACAGCTGGGTGGAAGGCGAGCTCCTACTGGGTCCAAAAGGGGGAGAGATAAAGTCAGCAGGAAAACTACCTGTACCATAGCAGGAACAATGGAAAGTCAGGGAGCATTCCGCGCAGCCAGACGCTGTGACCTTCTATGGCCAGAAACCACTTGACTGTTTGTCACATGTGACACTGATGCATCGTTTGTAATTTGACCAGTGCCTGCATATATGGAGAATTCGTTGAGTCTCACCTGAAATTAGGTTTTCCAGGAAAGAATTTTCAATGACACAATGAACTGTATATCTCAGGAAAAATTTTCTGAAAGGGGGTAACCCCTTTAAGTGTCTGACCTGTCCTATTTCAGTATCAGAGGATAGATAAATCGTATAAAAAGGGGTCAAATGCCGCCCTGCTGTAATAAGGATTTTTTTGGTGATTTTAGTCCTGCACGTTTCAGAAAGTCTTTCTCCTTCACATGTGATTTTTTTTTTCCTGAAAGAGAAAGACGTAGAAATAAAAATTCCCCCCCCAAACTCCTGGATTGTTCCTTACTACAGCAGTGCGGCATTTGACCCTTATTGCGATTTATCTGGTTCCATGTGGTGTTACAGCAGGCGTGGTGATATGTGTATAAATTGGTTATGATGCTCACAAACTCTAAGGGCGGCTTTGCACGTTGCAACATCGCATGTGCAATGTCGGTGGGGTCAAATCGAAAGTCACGCACTTCCGGCGTCACTTTCGAGATCGTACTGTGTAAATGCTAGATGATACGATTAATGAGCGCAAAAGCGTCGTTATCGTATCATCGTTGCAGGCTCCGACTTTTTCATAATTATGCTGCAGCGACAGGTACGATGTTGTTCCTCGTTCCTGCGGCAGCACACATCGCTGTGTATAAAGCCGCAGGACCGAGGAACATCAGCTTACCTGCCGCCGGCGGCTATGCGGAAGGAAGGAGGTGGGCGGGATGTTTACATCCTGCTCCTCTCCGCCCCTCCGCCGCTATTGGCTGCCTGCCGTGTGACGTCGCTATGACGCCGCACGACCCGCCCCCTTAGGAAGGAGGCGGGTCGCCGGCCAGAGTGACGGTCGCAGGGCAGGTGAGTGCATGTGAAGTTGGCGTAGCGATAATTTTCGCTACACCAGCTATCACAAGATATCGTACCTGCGACGGGGCGGGGACTATCGCGTGCGACGTCGCAGCATCGGCTTGCGATGTCGCAACGTGCAAAGCCCGCCTTAAAGTGGTCACCTACAGTGTTTTACTCCTGTACCACCCTCAGATAAGACCCTATTTGCCCTTCTTATGTCTACCAGTTTATTTATTGTATCAGGGGATAGGGATTATTGGACCTCACACAGAGTAGGGTAAATTTGCAAATAGTGGAAGGTCCCAGTTAGGTCCAATAAGGTCTATCTTGTGATTCTTGAGAACTTTGTATAATTAAGGGATACATGGTCAACCAATGTACCTAGTGTTTAGTAAAGTCCTTCAGAAGAGCAGCTTGTGATATCAGTTATACAAATGTTGGATTGATTTGTAGATTCTGGAAGACTTTGTAGAAACATAGGGGTATGGTCACCCAATGATGATCTCCATGTAAGATTATATTTCAGAAGTACTCCCTAGTAGTCTTACTCAAAGATCATAGAATCATAGAATGGTAGTTGGAAAGGACCTCAAGGGCCATCGGGTCTAACCCCCTGCGAGTGCAGGTTTCCTAAATCATCCCAGCTATAAATTTATCTAGCTTCTGCTTGAAGATTTCCGTTGATGGAGAGCTCACCACCTCCCGTGGTCGCCTGTTCCAGTCCCCGACTGCCCTCACCGTCAGAAAGTTTTTCTTAATGTCTAATCTGAATCTCCTTTTTAGTTTCATCCCATTGCTTCTTATACTTCCTTGTGCTAATGAGAATAGGGTAGTTCCCTCTGCACTGTGACTAGCTTTCAGATATTTGTAGACCACTATTAAGTCTTCTCTCAGATCTCAGTTGACTACTGGTGGTTCCAACAACTGACCCGACATTGACATGAGACATTCCCTAAGAGTTTCTGCGTGTCACAAAGACTTAACCACACACGCACGAAAACCTGGTATTTGCCATGCATTCTACTAAATGGAATAATGAAGAAAAGACAGGTTCGAAAAACAAAGATCTGCGTCTAGCATATTCTTTGAATAGACAGAATTGGTATAACACTCCCCAGAGATGTAATAGTGGAAATGTTGGCAGTATAAGGCTTAGCGCATTCATCTGTGCGTTTACAAAGCTCCAGGTCTCCTCTCACATTGTCACTTCAGTCGTGTCCATAGAGAGATGGGTGTTAATGAGATAGACATCGTATCTTTAAAATGTACAGCAATTCCACACAAATTTTATTCATGTTTTGTAGGACGGAGTAGCGAGCCGGTCTCTAACATAATTAGCAGCAGCCTCCCTTTAGTTACATGCCATGTTTTCTGCTACATATGTGCACATGCAGTATACAGCTGTATATGTCGCCCAGGGTTATGGGGTACTCAGTCCCGGGTGCTGTATAACTGGGGAATGTCATTTGGTGGCCGTTGCCCGATTCCGTGTCCTTGTTGCTTTTTAAAAGGGGTATATTTACAGAGGAATTAAAGGAAAGTTTATCACGAGACGCCACTTGCGGTTTGCGGCAATGGGGATGGAGCCGCCGCTGCACAGTTCTCACTGCTGGGGCTGGTGTTAGTGGCAGCCTGGATGTTAGGCCCTCCGCAAGCAGGGTCAGGCCCCAGAAGATGAGAGGTAGATGGGTGTTGAAAGAAGGCAGGCCACACAAGGGGTTGCAGTGTAACTGGTTCCTTTACTCACTGCAAGCTGTTAACTGGTCACCCAAGGCCGGCTGGTCTCAACCGCAGGTCCCCTTTGTCCCAGTGCCGGTTTAGTGACCTGGTGGCTTCTTTCCCCCGCACCTGTCTTTGGTTGATGGGTCCCCACTTAGAATCTTCCTTTTTTAAGCCAGAGAGGTGAACCCCTAGGTAAAATTAGCTTTTGTTGGACCCTTCAATATATTTCATGATTGACTATGGATTCCACGTCATGAAGGATTTGACCAGCCCTTATGCCCTGAGACTGTCTGACAAGAATGCATGATCTGAGACAGGGAATGAGTGTCACACCAGGTACGAGGAAGTGCCAAGCGAATGGCAAAAGGGAAAAGAAACCCTGTGTTTAGGGTGAATAGTGGAGCGCACCTATGCTATAGAATGGTCTGAGAGCAATCAGACTTCAGATGATGCCAAAATTCTGAATACCAATGCAAAAAGAAGCCAGAAGACTGAGCACCGAATACCGACCCCAAAAGAGGACTGAATATCATCCAGGAGAAACCCTCTGTGCTTCCTAGTATTGTGACCACCAAGCTTTGTACCTCCTAGTATTGTGACCGCTAAACTCTGAATCTCCTAGTAATGTGCCAACCAAGCTCTGTGCCTCTTAGCAATGTGCCAACCAAGCTCTGCACCTTCAAGTAATGTGCCAACCAAGCTCTGCACCTTCAAGTAATGTGGCAACCAAGCTCTGTACCTCCTAGTAATATTCCAACCAAGCCCTGTACCTCCTACTAATGTGCCAATCATGTTCTGTGCCTCCTAGTAATGTGATAACCAAGCTCTGTACCTCTTAGAAATGTTCCAACCAAGTTCTGCACGTCCTAGTATTGTGACCACTAAGCTCTTTACCTCTTAGAAATGTGACAATCAAGCTCTGTACTTCCTAATAATGTATAATAAAGTTCACCGCACTCTCCAATAATTTTTCATGCAGTAAGTGAGATTTATTCGAGAAATAAAGACGGTGGACAGTAGAAGGCAAGAGGATAAGCGACAATGACGTTTCGACCTGTGAGGTCTTTATCAGAAAATCGCTTTAAGCAATGTGGTCTGGGCGCTCCCACGCCTGTGTCCCTGCTGGTCCGTCAGTGTGTGTGACGGACACACTTGCCTTCTACTGTCCACCGTCTTTATTTCTCGAATAAATCTCACTTACTGCATGAAAAATTATTGGAGAGTGCAATGAACTTTATTATACATTACCTGGGAATTCATATCCCATCTACCAGCACCTCTCAATACAAACGGCTGTGTGCACACCAATATTCTAATACTTCCTAATAATGTGACAACCAAGCTCTGCACCTCCTAGTAATGTCTCAACCAAGCTCTGTACTTCCAAGTAACGTGGCAACCAAGCTCTGTACCTTCTAGTAATGCTCCAACCAAGCTTTGTACCTCCTAGTAGTATTAGTGCCAAGCTTATCTACTTTTCCTTTTATGCAACCACTAAGTACCTCAAATGTGAAGTGCAACCAGTAAGATTGGTCTCTCTGTATTGCTGTGACCATACTGAGAAATTGGAACCACTACGCTTGTGACGCGCTCATGGGGTCGGGGGTTACTAGTCACTGGGCTGCGGTGCTTCTCCTGGGACACCGCAGTGGCCTTGCCCACTTCCGTGACCCCGGGTGTCAATAAAAGGCTGGGGATGGGGACGGTGGGGGTAGTAGTTTGTGATGTCAACTGTGGTGTGCTGCCAATATCAGCCGCCGTTGCTGGACTTCTCTGCTGGGGCGGATAACAAGGCACCTCGGATGGTTCAGCTCTTCACAGCCAGAGCTGTGCCCCAGGGACGATGGTGTTGGTAGTCTCTCAGACACTGACAGTGCTGGAGGCACGATGGCGTGGGTGCCGGCAGTAACAAACGACACAAGCGGTGCAGTTCAAGATCTCTTTAAATCACTGCTCACCCATTCAGTCGTTGGAAAGTGCTGATCCCCACTGTGATGAGCTCTGGCCGATCACAGATACTTTGGAGGTCGTGACCGGCAGTCCCTTCTCTTAGTCTCCTTTCAATGGTCTCCCTCCACCCCAGCTTCTGGGCCGTGGAATGGGTCACGGGTGCCTGCTGCACTTCTCGCGAACCCTGGGATTCCCCTTCTTTTCCTAAGAATCCGGGTCGAGCCTGCAGCTCCAGACCACGGGCCCCAAACTGTTCGTTATCTGCTGCTCCTCCAAAGTGCGACCTCACACGGACACTGAGGGAGCCTCATGTCTCCTTATCGACCATCGCATCCCAGGCCACGCTTGGTCTGCCGCGGCCAGGTGTAACAGCCGGAGGCTCTGCCAGCGGCACCGCCAGGTCACCGTTGCCAGCTTCCTGGACCACAGGTGCTGCCACTCCATGCACCTCTTCGGTGCCAGATTCCTTCCACTCCGGTGCCTGAGGGTCTCCTGCCACTCCTGGATGGTTCCCTCCTGCAGCTCCAGCAACTGAGCCCTCAACCGCCTCACTTCTTCCTCCAACAACTCAGGGGTGATTACGGGTCGTGTCACCGGTGCTTCCTTGGGATGACCGGGGGAGCTGGCTGCTTCCACCCCGCACTCCTGGGTGCTCCGGGTGCTCTCTATCATCTTGCATCTGGCCCAGACTGTGCAGTCAGCTCATCTTCATGCCCTTTCCAAGGCGATGAGTCTGTTCTTTGAGTCAAGTTTCGTTTCTCCTTTTCAGTCATGATGGGCGGTCACAGCACTTCGCGTCATTTTGTCACCCAGCCCACAAAGGGCGGAAACACCCAGACAGGGTGATTATACATGGCACCTGTTGTTTTCAATGTCTGCCAATGCACAGTCTCTCAGTTTACAGTCTATAGGCGCACAGTACCCATGGTTGCGGGCACGGAATCCTGTTTGTGACGCCAAGTTGACACGCCCACGGGGTCTGGGGTTACTCGTCGCCGGGCTGCGGTGATTCTCCTAGGACGCCGCGGTGGTCTTGCCCAGTTCCGTGACCCCGGGTGTCAATAAAAGTCTGGAGATGGGGACGATGGGGGTAGTTGTTCATGACGCCACCTGTGGTGTGCGACCAATATCAGCCGCCACTGCGGGACTTCTCTGCTGGTGCGGATGACAACGCAGCTCGAATGGTTCAACTCTCCAAAGGCAGAGCTGTGCCCCAGGGAGAATGGTGATGGTAATAATCTCTCAGACGCTGACAGCGCTAGGGGCGCGATGGAGACAGCGCCGGCAGTAACGGGACGACACAAGTGGTGCAGTTCAAGATCTCTTTACTCACTGCTCAAACATTCAGCAGTGGAAATTGCCGATCCCCGCTGTGATGGGCTTCAGCTGATCCCGGATACTTCGAAGGTCGTGACCGGCAGTCCCTTCTGTTAGTATCCTTTCAATGGTCTCCCTCCACCCCAGGTCCTGGGCCATGGAACGGGTCATGGGTGCCTGCTGCACTCCCCGCGAACCCTGAGATTCCCCTTCTTTTCCCAGGAACCCGGGTTGAGCCTCCAACTCCAGACCCAGGGCCCCGAACTGTTCGTTATCTGCTGCTCATCCAAAGTGCGACCTCACACGGACACTGTCCGGTGCAGACTGCCTATTGTGTGTCGGATGGCTCCTAACTTCCCGCCTGCCGGGTTCCTGACTAGTGGGCATGAGGTCCCATACCTCGTGATGGCTACCCCAGCTCCTACCCTAGCCCGGTCTGAGTGACAGAACCCCCGTGTTATGTGTTGATTGTGGTTGTTGCCTGGGACGACCTCCTCCGCATGCTGCACCTTAAGTGAGGTGCAGTACCCTGTGGCACCTGAGCCACACAGTGGCGCCACACTTGCCTTCCTCAACCTGATTAAAGATATTTGAAGTCATCCCTACGGTGTTTCCTTGTATTACTATGCCATCTTTGAGGGAACAGTCATGTTTAGGATGAAAGGGCCACACTCAAGTATATATACTGTACAGTAATACAAGTTATGAATTGTTATATGTTGTGTAGAGTTAGTATCAGTTGCAGTAAGTGATCCTTCACATGTAGTTACTGTAGCTACTTTTTTATGATATTTCTAGTTACTTATGGTGTGTTGGAAATCCCGGATGATGGTGATATCATAGTCAAAACAGTCCAATAACATAAAAGCACCTATCATATAGCTGTAAATCCTGTTAAATTGTCTGCCTGTTAACACACATACACGTTGTCATTGAAAAGTAGCAGTGAGAATACGGAAAGAAAATGAGTTGTCCATCTGGAAGAGATCTGTCTGTGGTAGTTGATATGACTGGGAGGTAAATCTGGATATTATATTGAAGTTATAGATCAGAGGAACATAAAAAACTGAGCTCATACTTGTAAAGAGGAACATAGCATGAAGGATCGTTTGACAAATCTCTTTCATTTGTACAGTCATGCAAGCAGCAGAAGAATGCATTATTTTGTTCTGAGATCCCTGTAGTTAGCTGTCACCTGTGGGGGTTCTGTTGGCAAGCATCCAGTTCCTCTTCACCGCCACTAGAGGAAAAATTAAATATTGCACAGCTGCCATTAAAATTATGAACTATGCAATGAACAGCAGAGTGGGAAACACTTTTTGTAGCTGCTGTCAAATAGATTAGGTGTAGTGTAGCGCCCCTGAAGGCATCAGGGTGCTACAAGGAACTGCATCCCCACATGGATGCAGGGCCTACCCCTTTTGCCGAAACACCAAAAACCCAGGTAATCTCAGTTTTCCCCAACAATCCCCCATACAATGGTACCCAGCTAGGGTGGGACCAATGGATGGCCGCCTAGAGGTGGAGCCAATCCAGTCCACTAGTTGACCAGGTGGGAGGGGAAGACTGTGGACAGAGAGAACACATGAAGTCAGTAGAGGAGAGAACTGAAGTGACTGTAGGAGTGTAAAGGTGGAAGCAAAGTGACATCCTGACTCGGGTTAACGGTGACCTGGTACCCAGGAGAAGTGATTGCCAGTAGAGTACTCCCAGAACTACGCACGATACAGGACCCTAGGACAGGAAAGAGCTTCAAGCCGACCTGTTAACACCTGCACAGCAAAGGGGACCACCAAGGACCTTGGTGACCCTAACAAACACAAAGACTCAGTAGCAAAGGGAGAACCAGCGACAGGACCAGAGACTCCAACCCCACGGGTTCACGCTACCGTAGGCGGACAGAAGTGGACAAACCACAGAACGGGGACCCCCAGTGTTCTATACCACGGGGACCCACTTACCAGAGACAGGTACAGATGAAGAAGGTACCAGAGAACCAGACTGGCAGTGGGACGAAGGGGACCTAGAGGCGGAACCAGCCGGCCTCAGGCGATTAGTTAAAATCTGCAGAAAGTGAGTAAACCAGCTAAACTGAATACTTGTGTGGAACTTCATACTAATCTGTGGTGGTTAGGTTGCACAAAAAATGAGTCAATGGCAACCGCAAAATTAGTGGTATGCTGCAATAACTCCAGGTCTCCATGATGTATCGCTTCATGTCCGCAGCCTTGTGCGTTTTACACGTTCTAATCATAGCATTTCTGTATGCAAGGTGTCAATTTGTATTCAATTGATGATGCCCTGCAACTTTGTAATTCACTTTTTTCTCTACCTCGTTCCGTTTTCGAGATAAAAATGCTAACTCTGTTATTTTCCACCAGGTGGCGCTATAGGTGGTTTCATTGCGTAGCGCATGTCAACTTTACTATACCTAGACACCACTTCTATGCCTATAGCTGTCTCTGTTCTCAAGTTCATGGCGGTGGACAGGATATGGGCGGACACACTGTATATAGTATTAAAATGGTTCAGCTATACAAATGCTTCCGATGCGCGTTTCGCATCTAATTTTACTGGGAATAAGGGATCCAATGGAGCAAGACCAATTTTTTTCTAGTGACTGATTTATCCCAAAAGAATCTCTAGATGAAAGTGGATGCATATTTTTTAAAAAAGGGCTCAATATGCAGCTTAAAATAAATTTTACTGCCTAAGACCATGCAATAAACTAATTGGATAGGTTGCAGATTTTTTAGAGCAGGATTCCTTTTCGTAGGATGCTGATGGATCTCATTGATTTATCATTGCATGGTACACAATGTTTTTCTTCCCTTCAGGGGCAAAAAATCCTGAGCAGAGCACATGCTATAGAGTGATAATGTTTTAGCTCACTTGGTGAGGTGGATCCTCCAAGCCCAAAGTCCAGATACATGATCCACGGGCATTGGTGCAACAGGCAGATAGGGCATGTGAGAATTTGGTAGTAGATGCACTGGAGGCTGTAGGCAAACAGGAGACTGAGAAGCAAGTAGTGGAAGCACTAGAGGCCGCAGGCAGACAGAAAACTGGGAAGCAGGTAGTGGAAGCACTGGAGATCGCAGGCATACAGAAAAAAATCTGGGAAGCAAGAAGTGGAAGTGAAGCACTCCACGGGGCTGGTGTTTTAACCTACTCGTTGCCGGGCCAAGGGTGCAGATCCTCTGCATCATCACGGGGTGGCCTGGCCCGGCTCTGTTGCCCTGAGGCGTACAGGAAGGGGGATTGGAGGGTGGCAGGGAGGATGGAGGTAGTAGTTGGAGGTTTAGGAAAGTCTTTTAAGGTCATCGTGATGCCACCTGTGGTACAGCGGCCGCCGCTGCAAGGTCTCTCACCAGGGCAGATGTTAAGTGCAGCCGGGATGGTGTCACTCCCCACAGGTGGAGCGGGATTACCCCGGGGAGGATGGTGGAGGACAGGGGTGGTGATAGTCCCAGTTGGCGCCACAACGCTAGGCGTCACCGCCGGTTAAAGGAGAGGCAGAAGCAGGGGCTGCGGTTCCAGGTGTTAGTGTGACGCCCTGGCCGGGCCAGGTAGTCACAGATAGGGCCCCACATTACACCCTTCCCTCACAGGTCACATACAGGCAAACATTTAAACCCTAGTCACCCCCTCAGAGCTTGATGGACACACCAGGGGGCGGAACCAGGTGGTTGGAAGACGCCCACCAAAGAGTCTAGACAGCCTGGGGCGGGAAAGTAAAGAGAGCAGTTTGAGATTTCAAGGAGAGTGGAGGTCAGGCCTGTGACAGGACCTGAGGAAAACTGACAGGTGCCAGGGTTGGAGCCCTGGTGCCTTTGGCTAGGAGGCAGACGGCGGTCTCGTCTGCAGGAGCCGGGAAGACGGCTCGGTGGAACAGAGGTGGACCGGGACAGGGTTGTAGCCCGCCGGTACCGACCCGGGAAACCGACCTGGAAACCGAAGCACAAAGGGGGGGGTACTCAGACCCTGAAGCTAGGTCCAGAAGCAACTGGCGCTAGTTAATTAACTGATTGCGGCCAGGACTATAGGTTCTGTCCCACCCAAAGTCCCGACTGAAGACAACAGCCCTACGAGGGGGATAAAAAGGCCACCGCCACGGCTCAGAGAGCCCCCGGGCCAGCGTCTGTGGGCAAAGGGCTCCTTAGGCACATCCCGCCGGGGAGCGGACTCCTGGAGTTGCAAGCACAGGCAGTCCACCGTTCTACACAGGTGCAGGAGAAAGACAGAGACCACCAACTGGGTGGGGGGACCAGAACGCAGCCGGCTGCGGGCACCGACCACCATCACCTTGGTTTACTAGAGACTCGTATGTTTACTAATAGTGAGTACATCAGCACCCTGCAGTCGCCCATCTCCCAGCACCAATCCCCAACGGGTCCTGGGGCCACCATCCCTGCCCACGGAGGGGTTACCAACTTGCTGCACAACATCTCCTCCGGGTGCCCCATCACTGCAGCGGTGGTGTCCCATCTCACCACATCCCGTGGGTGACGTCACAAACTTAACAGGCTCAGCCCGTATATATACGTCCTGCAGCCACCACAACAAACCCCCTTTTTGATCAAAGTGACCGCGAGACCCCCGGGTCCGGAGACCCTCGAGCCACCCACAGAAGGGCCGGATCCGAGCAGCTCGGCTGCTGCGAGCGGGGCGGCACATTTTTACTCACAAGTTTTTCAAGCGCTGCTCAGTGTACTGTCCTCTGCCACGATGGGCTACAGCCGATCCCGGATCTGTTGGCGGTCACCATCGGTGCCCGTGAAAGTCTGTTAGTGAAGTGTGTCCATCGGTTGCTGTCCGGAACCCAGGCAGAGCCTCCTGTTCCAAACCACGGGCCCACGAAGAGAGAGGAACACGAACTCCAGTTGTCAGTGCTAGGTGTTGTCCCAAGCGCTGCCCAGGAAGGTTCTGTCTAAAGTGTGATGGTTGCGCCTACTTCTACCCCATGTGGTGCCTGCCCCCAGTGGTTGTCCTAGTGACTTGGGAAGTCCCAGGCTTCGTGATGGCTGGCTCCCCTGTCTGCCCTAGTCCAACTCCCTGTGAGTAAGCACCTGCTCTTGTTTGTGTGTGTTTTGTGAAGGGACCAGTAGGTTAACCCACTCCTGACTAAGGATATTACCCCTGAAAAGTGTTGTAATACCCTGTGGCGCCTGAAGCCCAAGGGTGCCACAGAAGCACTGGAGGCCAAAGGCAAAGAGGAAACTGCAAATCAAGTAGTGGACGTAATGGAGACCGTAGGCAGACAGGAGATTGTCAAGGAAGTAGTGGAAGCACTGGAGGACACAGGTAGACAGGAGACCGCAAAGCAAGTAGTGGAAGCAGTGGAGGACACAAGACGACTAAAATCTCAATACCAAGACACAGGTATGTGTCTTGGTGAGCCTTATATTGTGCACACACAGAATGTGGTGAGCCTTCCTCATAAAGATGGCTGCAGCCGAGGTGCAGGATGCTGATGTCACAGCCACTCAACCTCCACACTAGGGGGGAGGGGTGGCTGCTTAGCATAAGACATGCACACTAATAAGGCTTGCACTGGGAGCCCATCATATAATGAGTGAAATGCACAGTGTCTGAACTGTAACCTATAAATGACGCCAGAAACCCAGGTCAGGCGGGCAAAACAGCACTATATAGGTGCATCTCGCACGGATACACGAGACGCACAGTGTCTGAATAATGGCCTATAAATGACGCACAACACAACACAACTGAATTAGTTAGAAAAACCACAAAGAACTGGTGGTTAAATGGTGAGCCTGTCATGTGTTATGTACTCATAGTGCTAACTAACCCGCCTGGACCTGGTGTTGTGCGTCATTTATAGGCCTTAATTCAGACACTGTGCGTCTCGTGTATCCGTGCGAGATGCACCTATATAGTGCTGTTTTGCCCGCCTGACCTGGGTTTCTGGCGTCATTTATAGGTTACAGTTCAGACACTGTGCATTTCACTCATTATATGATGGGCTCCCAGTGCAAGCCTTATTAGTGTGCATGTCTTATGCTAAGCAGCCACCCCTCCCCCCTAGTGTGGAGGTTGAGTGGCTGTGACATCAGCATCCTGCACCTCGGCTGCAGCCATCTTTATGAGGAAGGCTCACCACATTCTGTGTGTGCACATATCATTTATCTTGGCTCTTTTTTTGTGGTGTTTTTTTGATATAGTTCTTTGTGGTTTTTCTGAGCCTTATATTGCCCAAGGAAGAAGATCACATGGGAGCACACTGGGCCACCTGCAAATCTGATGTGGAGCACAAAAGAGTTCAGCGAACCTGGGTGAGGGGAGAAAAGTCTGGATCCAGGACACGTGTGGAACAGGTATTTTAGTGCTGATGTACACTGACTAAAGTATCATCATGATTAGTTAAAATGGCTACAGTCACGAGATATGATACATACAAATATCATTTTGGGGTTTGCGTTGGACTTCATCATTAAAGGCAGGATTTCACATTTCACACCAATTATCGCTTTTTAGATATGACCTTTGCTGGTGTAAATTTTTTTTTTTTTTTTTTTAACAATACAGCAATTTTTTGAGAGCACGTTGAAAAACCTTAAAATTTTAAAGGGTTAGAAACAAATATTTCAATCGATGATCAAGGACGTTTAACCCCCTTGGATGCTGTGGTTAATAGTGATTACAGTATCTAAGCAGTTAGACAGAGAAAGTGAGATCTTGAGGAGGCGATGGGGGCCTAAATTTAACAATTATGATTTGTCCAAAGCATAAAATTCCTTTCAGGTTGCCTATATTACATAAATACCTGTTCTTCTACCATTTGATGGTCGGTTAGCTCAATATTTCACTCCATTCCTGGTCATGATGACAATGAAATAAAACCTACACAAATTATTTAAGCATAGATTTTACAGAGGTCTGAGCTTTCCAGAAAAATATTCTAAATCTTATATTGATGGAGCACTTAAAGACAATGAAAATAATTGACATTTTATATAATTCTACCATTATTCAAGTTTTACGCTTGACATATACGTTATGGACAGAATCTACTGTTTAACCTTTAGGTCAAAATGAAAGAATTAAAGATATTATTTGGCTGTACCTCGACGATTGGCCTGAGCTCACTAATCAATTAAAAGCCAAAGTTTTGCCACAGATCTCATTCAAATAATGACTGTATAGTAATTTTAAATGTCAATTTAATATTGAAAAAAGAAATATATCAATGACGTATCATAGCCAAAGAATTTGCCCATATAAGTTTATTTTCATAGCTGTGTATACTTAGTGTCACGGGTGACAAACAGTCATGTTGTTTTTGGCAATAGAAGGTCACAGTGTTTGGCTGCACAAAATGCTCCCTGACTTTCTATTGTTCTTGCTGTTGTATTCATTGGTTTAGGTAGCTTTCCTACTGGATTTTCATCTCTCCCCTTTTTGGACCAGGAAGGAGCTCACCTTCCACCCAGCTGCTTATGATCAGTATTCTCTTAAATGAATAATCTCTTAAATACTCCCATCTTCCCTGGACTAGTGCTGGTGATATTTTTCAGTACATTCTAGCTCTGGTTGCAAGCAGGTGGTTTGCGCTCATCTGTAGTATTGTTGCTAAACACCTACCTGAGTCATCTGTGGATAAGTAGTTCATGCATTTTCCCCTGTGTGTCCTTCTTGTGTCTTCCAGCGTTCAGTGGGGTTGACAAAGAGCTCACCGCATCCACTCCCTATTTAAGGCCCAGCACTAGGGATACCTAGGGTCAGGTATCTGACTTGGCACATAGGTGCGGAATCTATCTAGGGCAGCCAGTGAAGGACCCCAGGGACCAGCAGTAGGTTTGGTCAGCGGTCACCATCTCCACCTTCCCTTACCTTTGCCGCTCGCTTGGTACTTAAGTCCTTCTATGTGTATGCATTAGATCCATCCATGAATAAAGAGAAGACTTGCAGAATTATACATTTACCAATCATGTTTTATTAATATTTGACCAATACATGGTAAAATTATTAGGTAATGTAACTGTGGCGCCCCTGACCTGGTCAGGCACCACTGAGTACTGCACCCATGCTGGGGACAGTACAACACAGGTAATCCAGAAGGCTGACAGGGGTGTGGAACACAGGCGCATAGTGATCAGGTCTCACACATGTACCCATGAGAGGACCCCTGGGGATCCCAGGAGGGGGAAAAGCCTTGACCTTCACTGGAATAGTGGAGGGGGCCAAAAGCCTCCATCTCCTCTCAAGGGGTGTGGTAAGAGAGTCTGGTTGCTAGGTGGCGTAGGCAAGAACAGGAGAGGAGGGGCAGTGAGTCAGTTAGAGCAGAACTCCATAGGGCTCAGTGAGGAGCAGACCTGTGGGGCTGTTGCTGTCTAACAGCGCCCGCGCAGTGGCTACTGACGGGGGAGAACGGTCAACTAGGAGTGCTACCCGAAATCCATCTTCAGCTAGAGAGAGAGCAACGGAGTGGGAAGTAAGGAGACTGCTAGAGAGTACCAGGCCCAAACGGGCGGCAGATCCCGAAGCGGAGATAGATCCAACTTTCTTTTGCTAAACCTGCCGGTGTGGGGCCCTCAAAGCCCACACCACAACACCACAAAAGCCGCAGCCACGTAGCCACAGTTAGGGCCCATAGCTCACAGGAGGCAAGAAGCTGGAGTGATCTGGCCCAGGCGACAAGCACACGGCAAACGAAGGGGAGAGAGGCTGCAGCATCTTCCCTGGGTGACCCCCATAGGGACTCAAAGTCGGGGTCACCCCAAACCACCAAGGGCTAAGGAAGGCGAGTTGGTAGTCACCCTCATAAAGTCAGCCTGAAGGATACCTGGTTCCCACCTGGTTCATCTCAGCTACGCCCGGGCTACTCACCCTGCCATCAAATGTGAGTAAAGCCCTTGAAAGACATTTCTGCCTGTGTGAGTCATTCTGCGACTTGTAGTACTACGCATCTACACCGGGCCCTGGGGCTTGCCTCACTCTCAGGAGGCTATTCCAACTAACTGCACACACCATCAGCCCCAGGCGACCCTCAACCTGCAGTGGCGGTCCCTACTGGCCGCAATACTGAGAGTGGCGTCACGACAAGAAGAAGATCTCCTACCTGTGACCAGATCCATCTAAGTGGAGTCCCTGAAGGTAATGCACCGACACAACACCTGTGGGGCTTCACATCTGGCGTCACGAACAGGATAAGGACTAGACCTGTTCAGACAGGTGACCATGTGCCTGGGCGGTCCGCTTGAAAAATTGGAAGCGCCGCCATATTGCCACCATGAAAAGCGCGCTGAAAAACAACAGCAGCCCGCGCTGGAAGAAGTTACCGCCCACGAAGAGGTGTGGCTACCCAGAGATCCCCTGCAGAGTTCTGACCTTGCCAGCTATGAGAGTGGAAGCGTCCAGAGACGGCGGGAAGGAAAGAGAGCCACAAGCCTGCTGCTGGGAGAGGAGCTGCTGAAAGAGGCAGAGCAGAAACTGAACAGCTTGCTATCAGAGGCAACGGCGAGTCCACAGCTGGAGAGTCGTGCAGAAGAGGGCGCAGAAGAAATGGCGTCTGACCGCAGAAATCCAGAACCGGGCTCCGCTGCCTGGTGGTATCGGGAGCTGGCCCAGTTCTGCGCCCGACTGGAGAACCGGGTTGTGGAGCAGATCCGGGAAGAACGAATGGAAATGCTGGAGATGACCGCGGCGGTTCGGGCCTATGAAAGGAGAGCCGCGCGCCGAGTGCCAGACAGGACGGCGATGACGCAGACCCCGATGCTGCCACCGGTGGGTGAGTCAAGTGATGCCCCGGCCAGCGCAAGTGCCCCGACCCCTGCTGCCACGCCCGCGGTCCCCGAAGAGGCGTCCGGTGCGGCGACGCTGAAGCAGGCCGCAGCCACGCCAGGTGCGGCCTTCCAAGCCCCAGCGGCCGCAGCGATGCCCTGCTCGGCCCACCAAGACCCGGTCCCTGCAGCAACGCCCAGTCCGGCCCGCAAAGAACCGGCTGCCACCGCGACCCTCATCCGCGTCGCAGGCGTAACGCTGACTCAGGCCGCCGCCCTGCTAGGCCCGGCCCGCCGAGACCCCACCGCCGCAGCAACGCTCGTCCGCGCCGCAAGTGAGGTGCTGAACCAGGCCGCAGCCACGCCAGGCGCGGCCCGCCAAGCCCAGACTGCTGCAGCGACGTCCAGCCCAGCCTGCACAGAGCCCCCTGCAACAGCGACACTGATCCAGGCCGCCGCCATGCCAGGCCCGGCCCGCCAAGACCAGGCCGCCGCCATGCCAGGCGCGGCCCGCCAAGACCAGGCCGCCGCCATCCAGGGCGCGGCCCGCCAAGACCAGGCCGCCGCCATCCAGAGCGCGGCCCGCCAAGACCAGGCCGCCGCCATGCCAGGCGCGGCCCGCCAAGAAGAGATTACCTCATCATTTACCCCGGCCTGCAAGGCCAGAGCAGACACCGCTCCGCAGTCCAAAGAGGTCCCTGCTAGGAAGACCCTGATAGGAGAGGACCCCGAATACTGGAAGCTGAAGGCTGACCTAGAGGCCCAGTTCCCACAAGAGATGGTGGATCGGTATCTGCTCCCTCCGCATACCCCCAAGGAGATTCAGGCAACCCCTGCAGCCGCGCCAGAGAGTCCACCGCCCAGACCAGCTGAGGACCACTCATCCCCAGCGCTGCCACAACCAGAGTGCAGCGAAGAACTAAGGGGGAGAGGAGGCCAGGAAGCTGAGGAGCTGACTCCGGAGCCACCGGCAGTGGAGCAATACTCAGAGCCGGAGATGTTACCCTATTCACGTTGGGATGAGGAGGATTTGACACCGTCTGCAGACGAAGATCAGCCCAGAAACCTCACCTGGGGCCCTGCAGGCATTGAAGTACCAGCCCGGCAAAACCCAGCCCGCAGGACAAGGCGTCGCAACAGAACAACGCTGTCCCCTGCACCACAGTCTCCAGAGCAGAGAGAAGTCACAGCCAGAGACCTACAGGAGAAAAGGTTACTGAGAAGGTCCAAAGCCCAGGTCAGAGGACCCCTTTGCAGAGGAGTAGTGGAGGATTTCAACTTGAAAAGCGGATATGGATTCATTGTAGCCTCTGGTATCAAAGAAGGGATATTTGTCAACAGAAGAGATGTGAGCGCTCATCTGCCTAGAGGACACCCTGGCAGAAACCTAAAGATGGGGGATTCAGTACAATTCACTATGCATGAAGGCGAAAGAGGACTGTACGCGCTTGACGTAGCACTGTGTACCAGCAAACCTTACAGCCACCCCATGCTACAAGAAAGAAAAGACAGAGATAAAGAAACAGATGCAGCAAAGGAAACAGATGAAGATAGAGGAAGCAGAGACAAGGAACCTGCAGATGAGACAACAACAGATGAAGAAAGAGGCCAAGAAAGCAACAGGTGCCGCAGCCCAACAGGCCCAAGCCCTGGTATGGAGGAGTAGAGAAAAGTAAAGTAAAGAAAGAAGTTACTGTTTTGACCAGTTTGAAAAGTTTTGTTTTGCAACGTTCACGTTTAAGCATGTGCCCACAAAAACTATTGTGAGAAAACCATAAACCTTAAGGCTATGAACTGGCTATAGCCACAAACTCTCGCAGTGTAAATAGTCACACCAAAAGGGCACCACCACCACCAGAGGCAGCCTGTTTAGGGGCTTGGCTCGTCTGCAACCAGGAGGAGCCCGTCCGTATATAGGGCCTTGGCTCACCTGCGACCAGAGAGCATGCCTGGCTCTCCACCACAAAGAGGGTACCTGGTCAGCACCAACTGTGGAGGCCGCCTCTACATCCTGCCAGAAGAGGCTGAAGGCGCGGATCCACCAGGCCAGGTATACCCTGAAACCACCAGCCCATGTAAGCCGCCTCTACATCCTGCCAGAAGTGGCTGAAGCCGCGGCCAACGTGAGAGGGTTTTGGGTGGGTTAACGGACTTGTGGGTGGAGGGTGGTGATGTATGGTACCTGGTGCTTTTAAAAATGTTTTACATGTTTTAATGTTTTATGCATTTTAAAATGTTGTCTTGCAGCCCGAGGACGTGCTGGTGATAACTAAGGGGGAATGTGGCGCCCCTGACCTGGTCAGGCACCACTGAGTACTGCACCCATGCTGGGGACAGTACAACACAGGTAATCCAGAAGGCTGACAGGGGTGTGGAACACAGGCGCATAGTGATCAGGTCTCACACATGTACCCATGAGAGGACCCCTGGGGATCCCAGGAGGGGGAAAAGCCTTGACCTTCACTGGAATAGTGGAGGGGGCCAAAAGCCTCCATCTCCTCTCAAGGGGTGTGGTAAGAGAGTCTGGTTGCTAGGTGGCGTAGGCAAGAACAGGAGAGGAGGGGCAGTGAGTCAGTTAGAGCAGAACTCCATAGGGCTCAGTGAGGAGCAGACCTGTGGGGCTGTTGCTGTCTAACAGCGCCCGCGCAGTGGCTACTGACGGGGGAGAACGGTCAACTAGGAGTGCTACCCGAAATCCATCTTCAGCTAGAGAGAGAGCAACGGAGTGGGAAGTAAGGAGACTGCTAGAGAGTACCAGGCCCAAACGGGCGGCAGATCCCGAAGCGGAGATAGATCCAACTTTCTTTTGCTAAACCTGCCGGTGTGGGGCCCTCAAAGCCCACACCACAACACCACAAAAGCCGCAGCCACGTAGCCACAGTTAGGGCCCATAGCTCACAGGAGGCAAGAAGCTGGAGTGATCTGGCCCAGGCGACAAGCACACGGCAAACGAAGGGGAGAGAGGCTGCAGCATCTTCCCTGGGTGACCCCCATAGGGACTCAAAGTCGGGGTCACCCCAAACCACCAAGGGCTAAGGAAGGCGAGTTGGTAGTCACCCTCATAAAGTCAGCCTGAAGGATACCTGGTTCCCACCTGGTTCATCTCAGCTACGCCCGGGCTACTCACCCTGCCATCAAATGTGAGTAAAGCCCTTGAAAGACATTTCTGCCTGTGTGAGTCATTCTGCGACTTGTAGTACTACGCATCTACACCGTGCCCTGGGGCTTGCCTCACTCTCAGGAGGCTATTCCAACTAACTGCACACACCATCAGCCCCAGGCGACCCTCAACCTGCAGTGGCGGTCCCTACTGGCCGCAATACTGAGAGTGGCGTCACGACAAGAAGAAGATCTCCTACCTGTGACCAGATCCATCTAAGTGGAGTCCCTGAAGGTAATGCACCGACACAACACCTGTGGGGCTTCACATAACACCAAGACAAAAGGTAAAAAATGGTGGAATCTTGCTGAAGAATTAATCAAGTGGACATCTGCATTGGAGAAACGCTTTCATTAAGGCCTCCAAAAATGCACAAGACAAATATGGGCCAACAAAAGGTGATTTTTTGATAGTACAAATTTTCATCTGTTGGCAGGAAATATCTTGTCTCAGATTGTACCAGTTGGGTAGGAGTTCTTTATTGGTAGTGCTCATCATCAGCTGAAAAATGCAACATCTGATTGGTCTTTTGAAGAATAAAGAACGTTAGTTGGTCAGTCATCTGTCGAAATGAAGAATGGTTTGTTTCACTAATCAGATGATGATCGTTCCTTATGGTCAAAACTGGCCATTTTGGATATTTTCCTAAATGTGTAAGGGTGGGACCATGGATATAAGATGATCACATGGTGTGATCCACTTGGATCTCCTGAGATCAGAGCTCGTCTCTTGGGTAGAATATAGCGGCAACGTTACCATTCTCCCGAAGCGCCAACACAGGGGATATCGAACATTACACAATTCTTGATTAAATCAGTAGGTTGACCATCTTATGCTTGGAGACACTGGTTCCTCTAGAGCAGGAGACACTAAAGTAGACACCCATGTTTACCAGTGTGTTAAATTGGTGGTTCCTCTAGAGCGGGAGACACTATTTGTAGACACCCTTGTTTACCAGTGTGTTAAATAGGTGGTTCCTCCAGAACGGGAAACACTATTTGCAGATATCCATGTTTACCAGTGTCTTAAACTGGTGGTTTTTCCAGACCGGGAGACACTATTTGTAGACACCTATGGTTTAGCAGTGTCTTAAATTGGTGGTTCCTCCAGAGCGGGAGACACTATTTGTAGACACCTATGGTTTAGCAGTGTCTTAAATTGTTGGTTCCTCCAGAGCAGGAGACACTATTTGTAGACACCCATGTTTACCAGTGTCTTGAATTGATGGGAGCAAAACCCAGCTCCCTAAGAAACAAAGCTAGTGCAACACGATTTGCACATCCCATTGGATGTAAGCGGGAGAATGGTTTCTTTCCTCACAGCATCCGCGGCTTTTCTTTTGATTAGCCGGCCTGGCACAACCTCATCGCGCTTGAAACATGGCTGGCTAGTCAGAAGAAGAGCCGAAGATGGCGTCAAGTAGGATTCAGTTCTCACAGCTTCGCCCGGTGGTCAAAAATTGCCGATGGACTGGGATATGTGAATATATTCCCACGGATTCTTAAAGAAACCATTTTGATCTTTGTGCTAGGGTCACCTCACTCCTATAGCAAGTATGCTATCCCCCTAATATTTTAGTACATCCGTGAAATGTTATAAACCATTCTAAATAACCGGGTATGTTGTCTTTCTGGTGCATCGTGGTACATCTCCGCTCTGCCGTACCTACCCCTTTAGCTATGAACAAGTTAATGGGATTACTTTTTTTTGCTAATGTAAATCAGAAAGTGAAAAAAAAAAATCTGACAAGTTTTCCTATTAAAAAATAATTGTAATCAGGGTGCCGTTTTGAAGAGAGAGCGATGATGGGAGATAGACGGACAGTGCGGAGAGATGGATCGTTTTAATTTGCACCAATTAAATTGAGGTTCAGAGGACCATCTTCTTCAATCTTCATGAATACTTTATTTTCTGGCTGCTCTGGAGCTATTAAAAAGAATGATTGAGTCAAGATCCTTGCACGGTATCCATGATGAAATATCACCTTTCATGCAAAAGCCAAGTACCTACTGCTTGAACTGATAGTGAATAGTTAAAACCCCACAGATGAAAAATAACTATGTGCAATATGATAGAGATGGTATTTGTGTGTCCAAACATTTCATGAACCTATTAAATGAGATGGAGTCTGAAGAACATTGCCGATACAAGCGTGCAATATTGATTTTCCATAGTTGGTGTAAGTTTGTCAGGTCATAAGGTTTTATCACTATGGATTTTGCCACAATATGCCATGGGATTTCCAAAATCCACCACTCATCCATCGTAGGAAAGTCTGGTGGCACGCTAGGGACGGAAAAGTACCAAGTGACCTGGTGAAAAGTAAGGGAAGGGGACCCTTGCGTCTAGGGAAAGGGGAGATGGTGACCCCCTAACCAAACCTACTGCTGGTCCTTGGGGTCCATCACCACCCTAGATAGGTGCAGAACCTATGCGCCGAGCCGGACACCTGACCCTAAGTATTCCTAGTGCTGGACCCTAAATAGGGAACGGAAGGGATGAGATCTTCGTCAACTCCACTAAGGCCGGTTTCACACATCCGGCTTTTCTCCACTTTGTCGGTTCCGGCGTGCTCCCGTACAGTGTATACAGTACAATGGCCGCGCAACAAGCTCCGGTCACATGCTGTCATGTGACCGGAGCATGTGGCCAGGAAGTTGCAGCGCAGCGATTGTAATGTAAACACCGGATCTGATAAAGTGGAGAAAAGCCGGATGTGTGAAAGCACCCTAAACGCTAAAGGAAGACACAAGGAGGACACACAGTGGAAAGTGCATGAACTACTTATCCACAGATGACTCAGGCAGAAGTTCAGCAATGATACCACAGATGAGTACAAGCCACCTGCTTGCATCCAAAGCTTGAATGACCTGAATAATATCACCAGCACCAGTCCAGGGAAGAAGGGAGTATTTAAACACAAGGGGAATACTGATAATCAGCAGCTAGACAGAAGTGTAGCTCCCCTGGGTCCTAAAGGGGAATAGATGAAAATCCAGCAGGAAAGCTATCTAATACAATGAATACTGACAGCAGGAACAAAACAAAGTCAGGGAGCATTTTGTGCAGCCAAACACTGTGACCTTCTATTGCCAGAAACTACATGACTGTATAGAGTCCAAGTGGATCCGATTTTTTTTATTTTTTTTATGGCAAGTGCTGAATCTAACCTGTGTTTTTGTACCAGAGCTTAAAACCTGATCAGATGTTTGCAGATATTGTAGAAGAAAATGTCTCGGTGCTACCTAGCCTCTAAAAAGACCAACTTAGGACAACATTTTTCAGTTGGTGTGGTCAATGCTACAAATAGTGGGCTTTGCTTACCTCCCTTTGTACAGGTTGCAAAAAAAAAAAAAAATGCACCGACACGGACTAAGACATATATCTCGTGGAGGTGGAAGAAGATCCCATGGAGAACGGAATTTCTGGTCAAGGCCCTATGGAAAAGCCTTCTTTAAGTCTTTATATACCTTTATGGTAAATGCAATAACTCAATGAGTGGGAGGGTTTAACTCTGCAAGCCGGCGCTGCAGAATCAGTTAGCAGCAGTCAGATTGACAGCGGCTCAGAGAACGTCCTAATCCAATGCAGCGGCTGGGGAGTTACCGCGGACTCCCGCATCAGGCAGCCCGACAGCCCCTCCCTGCCTGCTGCGCCTATTTGCCTCTACATACGGCTCTGATCCCCACCCCCTGCCCCTGGGGCCCGGTGAGCAGAAGAATGAGAGAAGGGACCGGGCTTACAGCATGTCCGGCCCCCTCTGTGCTTCTGCCGATGCGCATCCAGCTGAAGCAAGGCAGGGGCTGGGGTCAGCGGGCCCCCCTGCTACCAGTACAGCACATGGCTAATTTGCATGCTCCGCCCCTTTGCATGCAAATTACCTATGTATAGTAACCAAAGCTACACCATCGAGCCCCTCTGCTGCGGTTGTGACTGGGGCCCGGTGAAGAGGGGGCTTAATAAAGCTAAGTAATTACCCTGGACCCAGCCGGGCCCCACTCTTCACCGGGCCCCATACACCAGTCATGGTTCTAATGCCCTGATGGCGACCCGGAGGGGGTATATACATTTCACACTGGGCAGTAGCGACATCACTGTTGCAAGCAGATATACTGTACGTAGCAAAGAAACCTGTGAAACACAATGAAGATCATTATTAGACAAGTTGGGCGTAATGGCGAGGACCCGTAAGCACATTCAGTATAGATGTTGTATGGCTTTGTAAGTCTGTGATTCATTCCTGCAGGGGATCATTTTCCGAGAAGGTAAATGAGTTTTACTGATGCCCCAGTCCAGACCTTGTCAGTTCCATTTAAAACTCCCCACTGTTCTCCGCTGAGTGAGCCTGCGCCCGGGCTGCCTCCCTGCTCATTACTGTGTAGCCAAGGCTAGGAGCAGGCTCCCATTAATGAGGGCAGCAGGAATCATTAACCTGCATCAATGCCAGCAGGGCTACAATATTGCCGACTAGTGAGAGGAACAAACCCTGAACAGTAGAGGGTTTATCATCCTTAACACCATAATTATAGCTAGGATCTTCAAGTGATTCCCCCTCAACAGGTGTCTGGTAAACAGAGAAGAACATTTAATCAGCTATAACCTTGTAAGATTCATTTACGATTCATCTTATCCGATGTATCAAATGTTCTCCATCTTGCAGCTGCTCGGTAAATGCTCAACGATAAAGAATGATAAAGCCGTCATGATATCCGTCAGCAAATCCCAATAGCATGAGATTGCTTGCTAAGGGGGTAAGCAGAAGCCTATGTTCAGGTGACACAGAGCAGACCTATAGTTTGGGCCACGATTGTCAAAAATGATTTACAGAACCCTCATCCAACATCGATAGTCTGTGGCCTCTGGACCAGAGCCCTGTGAACCTACTACCTGCCAGCATCCCAGGACCAGAGCCCTGCATACCTCCTCCTACCTGTCACACTAGGTGCAGGGAAGTACCAAGTGCATGGAAAAACCAGTGTCTACGGAAAGGGAAGATGGTGACCCATGACCAAATCTACTGCTGGTCCCTGGGTTCCCTCATCACCCTAGCTAGGTTCTGCACCTATGCGCCAAGCCGGATATCTGACTCTAGGTATCCCTAGTGCTGGACCCCAAATAGGGAACGGATGGGATGAGCTCTTCGTCAACCCCACTAAACACTATAGAAGACACTGGGGGAAAAGCATTAACTACTTATCACTAGATTACTCGGGTAGAAGTTCAGCAGAATTTTCAACAACGATACCACAGAGAAGTACAAGCCACTTGCTTGCAACCAAGGCATGAATGAACTGAAAATATCACCAGCACCAGTCCAAAGGAAGTAAGGGGTATTTAAACACCAAGAGAATACTGATGATCAACAGTTGGTTGAAAGTCGGGCTCCTGATGGGTCCAAAAGAGAGAGAGAGATTAATCCAGCAGGAAAGATACCTATACCAATGAATACTGAGAGCAGGAACAATAGAAAGTCAGGGAGCATTCTGCACAGCCAAACGCTGTGACCTTCTACATTCCCTGACAGAAGTTCTGTCGCTTATCCATGTTATGTAAATAAAAGCTTATAACGTGACTTTAAATTCATCCATTGGTTTTATAAATTACTCTTTTGAAAGCTGAAACTCTCCCAAATTTGGTTTAGGTTATGAAAATAAAGTTGCTGCAAAGCTGAAATATTGATCATTTAATGAACACAGAAAGGTCAGATTTTGCTAAGACAAAAGTTTTGTCACCCACAGAAAGTAATGTGAAATTCAAACAAATAATGAACTTCTAATACAAAGATATGTTGCATAACATTGGTGAATGAAGTTGTGGTGCTATTAGAGCCACATTTAATATTGTGTGTGACTTCCATGAGCTTGAAGGACTGCATCCATGTGGTTCAACAATGATTCATACAATTTATTGATGAAGTCATCAGGAATAGCAAAGAATGTAGTCTTAAGCGGGCTTTACACGCTACCATATATCTAACGATGTGTTGGCGGGGTCACGTCGTAAGTGACGCACATCCGGCACCGTTAGTGATATTGTAGTGTGTGAAAGCTACGTGCGATTGCGATTGAACAAATAAACGTTCATCGCACGCACGTTGTTCAAAACCTAAATATTGAACGTCGGGTTGTTCAATGTTCCCGAGGCAGCACACATCGCAGTGTGTGACACCCCGGGAACAATAACCTGCAGCTTACCTGCGTCCCGCGGCTCCCGCCGGCTATGCGGAAGGAAGGAGGTGGGCGGGATGTTTACGTCCCGCTCATCTCCGCCCCTCCGCTTCTATTGGCCGGCTGCTGTGTGATGTCGCTGTGACGCCGAACGTCCCTCACACTCCAGGAAGTGGATGTTCGCCGCCCACATCGAGGTCGTATGGTAGGTAAGTACGTGTGATGGCAATTAATCGTTTGTGCGACACGGTCAACAAATTGAACATGCCGCACATACGATGGGGGCGTGTCACATCGCATACGATATCGTATGCTTAATTGTAAGGTGTAAAGCAGGCTTTACATGACTCCCAGAGGTCATCTAGATTCTTTGGTTTTGTCTTCCAAGCTTCCTCTTTCATCCTACCCCAAACATGCTCAATGATGTTCATGTCTGGTGACTGGGCTGGCCAGTCCTTGAGCACCTTGATCTTCTTTGCCAGGAGGAACTTTGTTGTAGAGATGGATGTATGAGATGCAGCACTAACCTGCTGCAGAATTTGACCCCTTTTATGATTGGGAATGTAAGAGGAAGCTAATACTTCTTGATATTTTAGGTTATTGATATTGCCTTCCACCTTGCAAATGTTTCGCACACCCCCATACTGAATGTAACCCCAGACCATGATCTTTCCACCACCAAACTTAACGGTTTTCTGGGTGTATTTTGGATCCATACGGGCTCCAGTAGGTCTGCTGCAGTATTTGCGGCAGCTGTGGTGTAATTCAACTGAAGATTCATCAGAGAAATCCACCTTCTGCCACTTTTCCAGCGTCCATCTGTTTAGCAGGCTGTGGGACTTGGCAAATGCCACACGTTTTTTTAATTGCCTTTTGGTTAGTGCTGGCTTCTGGGCACTGATTCGACCATGGAGGCCATTACGAGACAGAATCCTACAAACTGTTCTAGTTGACACAGGTACTTGAGGTGACCAGGCCTGTTGGAGCTCTGCTGCAGTGAAAGAGGGGCTGGCTTTGGATTTTCTAACCAACAAACGTTCCTCCTGAGCAGTTGTCTTGCAGGGTCTGCCAGACCTGGGCTTGACAAAAACATCTCCAGTCTCTTCAAATCCTTTTTTAATTCTTTGTACTTGACGCTGAGACACATTAAAAGGTGCCAGCCACCTCTGCAGTGGATCTGCTCTTCAGCCTCTTGATAATCAAGGCTTTGGTCGCAGGGTGGATTTTTGGCATGTTATCAGAGGTCAAGTTGCAGTTCAACTGAAGGTCTGGGGTGCTGGGTTTCTTTTTATACACACCCAATAATTAACCGATCATTTAGTTACCACAGGTGAGGATGTAAACTAGGATTGGGTGCATTATATGACAAGGTGACAAAACGTTTGTCTTGCCAAAATCTGACCTTTCTGTGTTCATTAAATGATCAATATTTCAGCTTTGAAGCAACTTTATTTTCATAACCTAAACCAAATTTGGGAGGGTTTCAGCTTTCAAAAGAGTAATTTATGAAACCAATGGATGAATTTAAAGACCGGTTATAAGCTTTTCTTTACATAACATGGATAAGTGACAGAACTTCTGTCAGGGAGTGTACGGCCAGAAATCACATGATTGCTTGTCATACGTGACATAACCATGACACTACCTGCTGGCATCCCTGGTGTCTCTAGATCAAAGCCCTGTGTACTTTCTCATACCTGCATCTCCAGTCTTCTGGATCAGAGTCCTAGGTACTGTCTCCAGAGACCGAAGGTGCTCCTACTACCTGCCATCAACTCTGGCGCCTCTGGACTAGAGCACTAAGCACCTCCTTCTCCTTGCCAACATCACCAGCACCTCTGGACCAAAGCCCCGCATACTTCCTTCTACTTGCCAGCATCCCTGGCACCCTATATACCTTCTCCTACCTACCGGTATCTCCTTAGTCACTGGGCTAGGTCCCTACATAACTCCTCCTATTAGCATCACCAGCGCCTCTGGACCAGAGCCCTCTGTACCTCCTCCTAGCTGCTGGGATTGCCAGCACTTACTGACCGGAGCCCTTCATACTTCCTTTTACTGATGGCATCCACAGCACCTCTGAACCAGAGCCCTGCGTACCTCCAACCTGCTGGGATCTATTGAGCCTCTGAACTAGAGCCCTGTGTACCTCCTCCTAGATGCTGACAGGTAGGAAGAGGTACATAGGGCTCTAGTTCAGAGGCACAATAGATCCCCAGTGCCCCTGGACCAGAGCCCTATGTACCTCCTTCTACCTGCATCTCTGATGCCTTTCGGCAAGAGTCCCGAGTATCTCCTCCTTCCAGCCAGCATTCTAGCTGCTGGGATTGCTAGATGAGAGCCATGTATACTTCCTTCTACTTTGCTGGCATCCCTATCACCTTTGGACCAAATCTTTACCTACTGGGATCCCTTGCGCCTCCAGACCAGAGCTCGTCATACTTCCTCCTAGATGTCGGCATCCCTGGTGACTTTGGGCCAGAGACCTGCATACCTCTTCCTACCTGCCAGCATGCCCGGCACCTCCGGACTAGAGGTTCCCCAGTGCCACTGGATCTGAGTCATGCATACCTCCTCTTACCTGCTGATTTACCCGATGCCTCTGAACCAGAGCCCCGAATACCTCTTCTATCCTGCTGGCATTCTCAGCACCTCTCCCGATTAGTAGGCCTAGCGCCACATCATAGTGGTGTCAAGCCACAATGATGTCATGCCATGCCTTCGAAACCAAAGTGGCGCTTTGGGTGCTGCAGATTGGAGATTGGCAAGACTTTGATCTGACAGTGATGGCCTACCAATGTAGCTCTAGGAACCTACACCAAACACTGTCCAGGCGACATCTGTGTTTGTGCAATTTTGACTTCATACTACCCTTAGTGCCACAGTAATCAGAGTTCAGCTATCTTTGGCAGTAATAGCAGCCATCTACTTTTAAATAAGGCACAACAGGCTCCCCAACCAGAAAAAGCAACCAGTCCACACTCGTCTCTATCGGACATCGTCGTTCCCACTCTTATCCTAGTAAATAACGTTTACGCACAGTAGGCCTTCACATTTCACCATTAGTCACTCTTGCTCACTGCCTTGAGCAAACTATGGCACCTTACACCAGAAGAGATTAAGGTAGATACTGAAAGTGTGGTGCCCTTGAGGCTTCAGTCCCCACAGGGTACTGCATCTCACCAGAGGAGTAATATTCATCCCGGGTAAGGAGGAGGTCATTGCCGGTAAACAACCACAATCCAACACAACACACAGTTAGTTGCCCTCTCACTGGGACTGGGCTAGGGTCGAGACATTGGAGGGTGGCCATCACTAATGTAGTGGACCATCTGCTCACTAGTTCAGGAACCAGGGGAAGGAGCTCGACATAGGGGAGTAAGGCGACACACAGAGAGACATTGAGTCAGTTAGCAGTTAGTTAGCAACCAGGAAACAAGTGAGACGCAGGAGGACACGGTCGCTGAGGGGAGAGCTGATAGCTCCCTCAGGACCGGCGCCAATTTCAGGGTGCGGAGCCCTAGGGTGGTGGGTACTTCAAGTCCTGCCAGCAGAATCTGCCGGGCAGAGGATTCAAGTCTTCTGACCCACACAGAGTGCCTGGGGCACAGCAGCATATAGAGCCAGGGGTCATGACCATAGAGCGGCCCCATCTATGGACTCGCGCTGCCTGCTATATGGGACGGGAAAGAACTTAAACTGCAACCGCTGTGTCGTCTAATCCTAACAGCGCCCCGCGCTCCTTCATTAGAGTGGACTACTACTCCCCTCATACTCCTTAGGGCCTGAGCTCTGCCTGTGGAGAGCTATACCATCCGAGCTGTGTTATCATCCACCCCAGAGAAGACCTCCCGCAGTGGCAGCTGATACCTGGCTGCACACCATAGGTGGCGTCACGAATAACTACTCCCATCATCTCCATCTCGCCCTTCCTATTGACACCGATGGGGTCATGGAACCGGGCCAGGCCGCTGTGACATCCCAAACCGGCCCGGTGACGAGTAGTCCTCCCCCAAGATCCCGTGGGCGTGTCAGAAGCACCTAAATCCCCATCAACCCGGGTCAATTTACTAGCCATCATGGCAACCTTATAAATGGAGTTTGTGACACCTCCAGGGGTTATTCAGGTGGTCGTGGCCAAAATCTACACTGAACAAAAATATATATGCAACATTTTTGTTTTCTCTCCCATTCTTCACAAGCTGAACTCAAAGATCTAAGGCTTTTTCTCTCAAATATTGTTCACAAATTTTTCTATATCTGTGTTAGTGAGCACTTCTCCTTTGCGGAGATAATCCATCCACCTCACTGGTGTGACATATCAAGATGCTGATCAGACAGCAGGATTATTGCACAGGTGCGCCTAAGGGGTACTTTGCACACTACGACATCGCAGGTGCGATGTCGGTGGGGTCAAATTGAAAGTGACGCACATCCGGCATCGCAGGCGACATCGTAGTGTGTAAAGCCTAGATGATACGATTAACGAGCGCAAAAGCGTCGTAATATCATTGGTGTAGCGTCGGCGTAATCCATAATTACGCTGACGCGATGGTCCGATGTTGTTCCTCGCTCCGGCGGCAGCACACATCGCTGTGTGTGAAGCCGCAGGAGCGAGGAACATCTCCTACCTGCGTCACCGCGGCTCCCGTAGGATATGCGGAAGGGAGAAGGTGGGCGGGATGTTTACATCCCGCTCATCTCCGCCCCTCCGCTCCTATTGGCCGCCTGACGTGTGACGTCGCTATGACGCCGTACGACCCGCCCATTTAATAAGGAGGCGGGTCGCCGGCCAGAGCGACGTCCCAGGACAGGTGAGTCCATGTGAAGCTGCCGTAGCGATAATGTTCGCTACGGCAGCTATCACAAGGATATCGCAGCTGCGACGGGGGCTGGGACTATCACGCTCGGCATCGCAGCATCGGCTTGCGATGTCGTAGCGTGCAAAGTACCCCTAAGGCTGGTCACAATAAAAGATCACTCTAAAATGTGCAGTTTTATCACACAGCAGAATGCCACAGATATCACAGGTTTTGAGGGAGCATGCAATTCGCCTACTGCAACCAGGTACAGGCAGGGACAAAACTGGAACCAGGTGCCAACAGGCAAGATGGGCTAGGATCAGGTAAAGGCAGGAACAGGATTGGACCAGAAGGGACAGAGTGACCTAACAACTAATTAGACAGAATTAAACTTAAGGCCGCTTTACACGCTGCGATATCGCTAGCGTGGGTACCCGCCCCCCATCTGTTGTGCGACATGGGCCAATCGCTGCCCGTGCCGCACAACAGCGCCCAGACCTGTCACACATACTTACCTGCCCGGCGACGTCGCTGTGACCGGCGAACCGCCTCCTTTCTAAGAGGGCGGTTCGTTCAGCGTCACAGCGACGTCACTTCAGCGTCACTGAACCACCACCCAATAGAAGCGGAGATGAGCGGGACGTAACATCCCGCCCACCTCCTTCCTTTGCATTGCGGCTGGGAGGCAGGTAAGGAGAGTTTCCTCGTTCCTGCGGTGTCACACTGAGCGATGTGTGCTGCCGCAGGAACGAGGAACAACTTCGTTACTGCTGCAGTAACGATATTTGAGAATGGACCCCCATGTCACCGATGAGCAATTTTGCACGTTTTTGCGACGATGCAAAATCGCTCATAGGTGTCACACGCAACGGCATCGCTAATGCGGCCGGATGTGCGTCACAAATTCCGTGACCCCAATGACTTCACATTAGCGATATCGTAGCGTGTAAAGCCCCCTTTAGAGTGATGAACAGCAGGGCCGGCTCCAGGTTTTTCTGGGCCCCGGGCAGAAGAGTCCCAGTGGGCCCCATAAACACGCCGACACACACACACACACACACACACACAGATACGTACATATACATATTTAAAGACAAACTCACAAAATACATATAAACAGACAAATCTATACAGTCATATACACTGACATACATAGATACACATCATACATGCCTACAGACAGACACACACAGCTCTGCTGCATACAGACACACACACTGCTCTGCTGCATACATACGGACAGACACACACATACTGCTCTGCTGCATACATACATACAGACACAGCTCTGCTGCATACATACAGACACACACTGCTCTGCTGCATACATAAAGACACACTCACACTGCTCCGGTGGCTTTTCCTCTTTTGAAAAAGCCGGCCGCCGATTATTCAATCTCGTATTCACTGCTTCCCCCGCCCACCGGCGCCTATGATTGGTTGAAGTCAGACCCGCCCCCACGCTGAGTCACAGCTGTCTCACTGCAACCAATCACAGCCACCAGTGGGCGGGTCTATATCGTGCAGTACAATAAATAAATAAATTTAAAAAAAAACGGCGTGCAGTCCCCCCCAATTTTGATACCAGCCAAGGTAAAGCCACACGGCTGAAGGCTGGTATTCTCAGGATGGGGAGCCCCACGTTATGGGGAGCCCCCCAGCCTAAAAATATCAGCCAGCAGCTGCCCGGAATTGCCGCATCCATTAGATGCGACAGTCCCAGGACTCAACCCGGCTCATCCCGAATTGCCCTGGTGCGGTGGCAATCGAGGTAATAAGGAGTTAAATGGCAGCAGCCCATGGCTGCCACTAAGTCCTAGGGTAATCATGGCAGGCGTCTCCCCGAGATACCTTCCATGATTAACTTGTAAGTGAAAGTAAATAAACACATACACCCGAAAAAATCCTTTATTTGGAATAAAAGACAAAAAAACCCCACCCTCTTTCACCACTTTATTTAAATCCCCAAATACCCCTCCAGGTCCGACGTAATCCACACGAGGTCCCGCATCCTGCTCTGCTACATGAAGATGACAGGAGCTGCAGTAGAACACCGCCGCTCCTGTGAGATCCACGCAGCAACTGAAGTGAATCGCGCTGTCAGCGGGGACGTCACTGAGGTAATGCCTACGTGTGTGCGGTGGTGATGGGTGCGGTAGTGCTGGTGTGTGTGCGGTGATGATGAGGGCTGTAGTGTCGGGATGTGTGCGGGGATGTCGGGATGTGTGCGATGATGTTGGGGTGTGTGCGGTGTAGATGTGTGCGGTAATGTCGGGATGTGTGCAGTGAAGATGTGTACGGTAATGTCAGGATGTGTGCGGTGATGTCGGGATGTGTGCTGTAATGATGAGGGCTCTCTCTCTCGGCTAAAGAAAACTTAACGCAACGTGGCCTTTATTATCACACTTTTTGCAACGCAAGTGTGAAACTAGCTAAGGGATGGCAGCCACAGTTTCCTGCAGATGACTGGGTTCCCGGAAGTCGGCCCGGGGGCAGCTGATGTGACGAGGCCGAGTGGGCCCCCCAGCTCTCCAGGGCCCCGGCATTTGCCCGGGTATGCCGGGTGCTGATGCCGGCCCTGATGAACAGGCACCTTTCCTAGTGGGAGTGTGCCTTAAATATCCAGTGTCTCTCAGCAATAGGCTGAGAGGCACTTCCTGGGAGTGGCACACTGGCCCTTTAGGGGCACTCCCAGTGGTCCTGTGATGCGTGCACAGACTTCAAGAGGGAAAAGGAGGAGGCACCCACGGGGAGTTGCACAGGAACGTCGAGCAGCATAGAGGAAGCCGGCCGCAGTGGTGACTGCCAGCACGTCCCTGCAGTAGGGGAGAGCAAGGAGTGCAGGGATGCATCACTACACAAACTATATAAGAAAGTTACAGGAAAATCTGTCTGTGCACAAAACGGGAGACAATACTTTTATTTTTTATGGAAAGATTCCAAATCTGAGCTTCATTTTAACTTTCAAACTGTTTTACATTACTGCTAATGGAGGCTTTTCTTCTACTTACGTCTTGCGTTATCCCATGGAAAAATCAAAATTCTACATTTTTTTTCTATTTAGCTTCCATTCTCCACCCCACTGGCTGTAGCTAGTCTACCTGGTCTCTAATAACCTCCCCATCTCTACCCTATGAATCCTCTTCTTGCCATTATCATCTGACATGAGAACATGCATATTCATGAAGCACTCAGCACTCACCTCATTAAAACCCATCAGGCTCACCACTATCTAATAAAAAGTATGAGAAAAAAAAAAATGGGACTTTTACTTTTTTTTGGCTATTTTAGTAAAAACTGATTTCGGTGACTTATCTCTGTACTACTCTTTACTCCTTGCATTGATGATCCTTTGTGGTGCCACAAATACTTTATAATCATTATAGTGTAAGGTGCTTATACGGTTAATATCACCCAGCCCCATCATCTCGGAGTCTGCGGTGTGCTGACCCCCATTCAGATTATTTACTAGCCCTGAAAGCGACAATAATTCAAAGCCTATCGCTAATTGTGTTAATTAATGTGTTGATTTAGGACTGAGATCCCTGAAGCATGACGCCTCCATCCCAACCAGCACCAGATCTGTCTCTTGTTCTGATGGAGAAGAAGATGGAAAATCCCTTCATAGCCTCGATTCACTTTGTTCTTTTCTTAAGGAACTAACATTGTTTTTCCTGTGGGTGGGGGGTATGTAGAGAACAGTAGCTAAGCTTTTATTCCATAGTTTTGCTTTTTTTTTGCATTTGATTCTAGTTATGCCCCAAAGTATGTGCGGTAAATATTCCCTAAGTTGTGTTATATAATCCCTGGTGGTCCTGTGTATGTGTGTGGTATGTCATCTATGATGGCTCAGTATATGTATTATATATTCCCTGTTGGTCCTGTGTATGTGTGTGGTATGTCATCTATGATGGCTCAGTATATGTATTATATATTCCCTGGTGGTCTTGTGCATGTGTGTGGTATGTCATCTATGATGGCTCAGTATATGTATTATATATTCCCTGGTGGTCCTGTGCATGTGTGTGGTATGTAATCTATGATGGCTCAGTATATGTATTATATATTCCCTGGTGGTCCTGTGTATGTGTGTAGTATGTCATCTATGATGGCTCAGTATATGTATTATATATTCTCTGGTGGTCCTGTGTATGTGTGTAGTATGTCATCTATGATGGCTCAGTATATGTATTATATATTCCCTGGTGGTCCTGTGTATGTGTGCAGTATGACATCTATGATGGATCATTATGTGTACTATATATTCCCTGTTGGTCCTGTGTATGTGTGCAGTATGTCATCTATGATGGATCATTATGTGTACTATATATTCCCTGTTGGTCCTGTGTATGTGTGTAGTATGTAATCTATCATGGCTCAGTATATGTATTATATATTCCCTGTTGGTCCTGTGTATGTGTGTAGTATGTCATCTATGATGGCTCAGTATATGTATTATATATTCTCTGGTGGTCCTGTGTATGTGTGTGGTATGTCATCTATGATGGCTCAGTATATGTATTATATATTCCCTGGTGGTCCTGTGCATGTGTGTGGTATGTCATCTATGATGGCTCATTATGTGTACTATATATTCCCTGTTGGTCCTGTGTATGTGTGTAGTATGTAATTTATGATGGCTCAGTATAATGTATTATATATTCCCTGGTGGTCCTGTGTATGTGTGTAGTATGTCATCTATGATGGCTCAGTATATGTATTATATATTCCCTGGTGGTCCTGTGTATGTGTGTAGTATGTCATCTATGATGGCTCAGTATATGTATTATATATTCCCTGTGGTCCTGTGCATGTGTGTGGTATGTCATCTATGATGGCTCATTATGTGTACTATATATTCCCTGTTGGTCCTGTGTATGTGTGTAGTATGTAATTTATGATGGCTCAGTATATGTATTATATATTCCCTGTTGGTCCTGTGTATGTGTGTAGTATGTAATCTATCATAGCTCAGTATATGTATTATATATTCCCTGGTGGTCCTGTGTATGTGTGTAGTATGTGATCTATGATGGCTCAGTATATGTATTTTATATTCCCTGGTGGTCCTGTGTATGTGTGTAGTATGTCATCTATGATGGCTCAGTATATGTATTATATATTCCCTGTTGGTCCTGTGTATGTGTGTGGTATGTCATCTATGATGGCTCAGTATATGTATTATATATTCCCTGGTGGTCCTGTGTATGTGTGTAGTAGGTCATCTATGATGGCTCAGTATATATATTATATATTCCCTGGTGGTCCTGTGTATGTGTGTAGTATGTCATCTATGATGGCTCAGTATATGTATTATATATTCCGTGTTGGTCCTGTGTATGTGTGTAGTATGTCATCTATGATGGCTCAGTATATGTATTATATATTCCCTGGTGGTCCTGTGTATGTGTGTAGTATGTGATCTATGATGGCTCAGTATATGTATTATATATTCCCTGGTGGTCCTGTGTATGTGTGTAGTATGTCATCTATGATGGCTCAGTATATGTATTATATATTCCCTGGTGGTCCTGTGTATGTGTGCAGTATGTCATCTATGATGGCTCAGTATATGTATTATATATTCCCTGGTGGTCCTGTGTATGTGTGTGCTATGTCATCTATGATGGCTCAGTATATATATTATATATTCCCTGGTGGTCCTGGGAATGTGTGTAGTATGTCATCTATGATGGCTCAGTATGTGTATTATATATTCCCTGTTGGTCCTGTGTATGTGTGCAGTATGTCATCTATGATGGCTCAGTATATGTATTATATATTCCCTGGTGGTCCTGTGTATGTGTGTGCTATGTCATCTATGATGGCTCAGTATATATATTATATATTCCCTGGTGGTCCTGGGAATGTGTGTAGTATGTCATCTATGATGGCTCATTATGTGTATTATATATTCCCTGTTGGTCCTGTGTATGTGTGCAGTATGTCATCTATGATGGCTCATTATGTGTATTATATATTCCCTGGTGGTCCTGTGTATGTGTGTGCTATGTCATCTATGATGGCTCAGTATATATATTATATATTCCCTGGTGGTCCTGGGAATGTGTGTAGTATGTCATCTATGATGGCTCATTATGTGTATTATATATTCCCTGGTGGTCCTGTGTATGTGTGCAGTATGTCATCTATGATGGCTCATTATGTGTATTATATATTCCCTGGTGGTCCTGTGTCTAACTTAGTTAAAAAAAAAATTTTTTCTTTACACAACAAAGAACTTTATAAATACAGAACCCAAAAATCAATGATTGAATTATACCCCGCTTGGATTTTTTTTACAAAATTTTCAGTGCATTAGATGGTAAAATAATTGAGGCCACAAAAAACAAGCCCTCGAATGGTTAGGGGAAAAACAAGGTGACGGGGAAAGAAAAAAAATACGAAAAAAACCCACGTCTCTAAGGGGTTAAGGACTGGTTGTGATATGGTCACTATATTAGGTAATTATGTAATTACTTTATAGATGTGTTTATGGGGGGGGAACACAAAAATCATAGCGCCATATAGTGCAGTTCTGTAGCGGTAGTACGGTTTCTCCCTAGTTGCACTAGTTAGAAATTCTCTTTATATTACTAGCGTCGCCCATGGATCTTGAGTGTCGGCCATGATTTACTGACGCTTACTTTCTCCAGGTCCAGAGAATCCTGCAAAATAATAATAGGCCTGTATGTATGCATATACACACGTAAGGAAACTCACCAGGGAAATTAGACGGTGGACTCTTCGCAATGGAACGAGTGCAGCTCCTGAGAGCAAAATGAACTAAAGAAAATCAATAATGTTGGTAAATGAAAAGAAAAATAAAAAAGAAAAAAAAAAAAAAAAAGAATAAAAACGTTTTTTTTTTTTCTTCTCTATCCCGTATTAGAACACAAACCTCAGGCACGACCATGCGAGATCTATAACATATATCAATTATACACAACGGTACATGTTGTATAGATCTGGAAGAGAAATCTACTGAGCCTTTGTATCCCGCCAATTTCACGCGGAGACATGCAGAATTCATAAGTAAAAATTGTGGCATGATTGTAGAAGAGACAGAGGCGTTTCAAGGATGCACCGCATGACTTTTAAAGGGTTAATGTTGTATTTTAAGATTTTTTTTCTATCCAAAAAGGGATAAAGAAGTTAAACATATTATAATACTACTAGAGTCGGGTTCATTTTATTCATTGGGAGTAATAAATAATAAGTAATATTAGTAGATATCGTCCTATATAAAAAGGTATGAGATGTTGTAAAAGCGTAAAAAGGCGTAAACTTAAGTCAATCAATATACAATGCAATAAAAAAAGGGACTCTCTCGTGTCTCCTATCTGAGGGCAGTATATAATAGAGGGGGAGACGCTGAGCTCGGGGATATATAGCTTTCTATGTTTTCCATTGTATTTTAATGTATAAATCTGTATTAATCCTGGTAGGACTCATAGAAAAAGCCTGTGAGTCCCGCTTTCCCCGCCCACTTATGTGGGAGGAGGAAGAAGGACTCACAGGCTTCATCTATGAGTGTTTAACAGCTTTTTACATGGAAATATGGAATAAAAACCTAGAAAACTATATATCCCCAAGCTCAGCGTCTCTCCCTTTATTATATGCTGCCCGCACACAGAGATCCAACACATCCCCTTTATTCTGACACATACACTTTAATAACCAAACCAGCTTTATGACAAAAGAGGACATGGTAAATACTCACCTACCGACCTCACTGCTCCTCTGGTACTACTACCCGAGTCCCACAGAATTCTTCTTGCTTCCTTTTCCAGCAAAGGGACAGTATATAAACGCTACAGTCAGTGCTTGTGTGACGCCCTGGCCTATCAGGTCATCGCAGGGTATTGTGAAATCTGCCCTCCTGTGCAACATCCATCTCCTCCTTGGTTACGGGTCCCTAACCTTTGGTGTTGCCAAGATCAGCCAATCAAAATCCTAGGAACACTCTGCACCACACCCACCAGACACACCAGTGGATGACCTGAGTGGAATAGGGTCGCCCACTTGGGGGCTTGGTTAAGAGGAGGTCAGGAGTGTCGGGAGCAGGACAGTGTAGCGTTGGAGGTGAAAGTGAGAGGAGGTCAGGAGCTGGGCTCCTTGGAACTACTAGGTGGCAGACTTTGGTCTGGGCCTGGTAGGAGCTGGACCCTGGTCACAGGGGATCGTGACAAGGGGCACGAACTGTCGAGGAACACAGCCGGTGGCCTTGTGCCATCACCGGGCAGGGGCCATGGCACGACGGGGTAAGTGGACCCTAGGTCAGGGAGAAGCTTTGGGCGTCCTGACAATTTACCCAACGAGGACAGAGCCTTCAAGATCGTTCTCCACCCGCTCCAAAAATCGGGGTACTAGCGCAATGAGGGGGGTAGGACTTTCCACACATACGGTCCAGAAAATCCCAAGCGTGAACCCTGAGAGCAAGCTCACCCAGTTAGCCATACTGGGGAGCGGGACCCGATTAGTTTCACACTAAAGGGGCCAACTAGAAGACAAGGTGCCAAGGTCACAGAATAACAGGCAACACCAATGTGCACAGTATCCAGGCGTGCTCCCTCCTAGCGGCAGCGGTGTCCAAAACTTTGGTTTACCACAGTTGTCGGTGTCAGCGTTATTGGAATGAGTGAGTACACGAGTGACCCACCCCACCGTCCCAACGGCACAACCCTGTCCTTATCACCGAGTCCCGGGGCATTCCCCCTACCCGTGGAGGGGTTAAACACCTGGCTGCCCCCACCATCGCCACCGGGTACTCCCAGCGGCAGCGGTGGTACTCCATCTTACCACGTACCACGGGTGGCATCACGAACTCTCCACACCATCCCCTGTAAATAGGTTCCTTTCCCTTTTATTAGAGTGGCCACACGACAACCGGGTCCGGAGACCCCTCGAGCCACCGCGGATCTGGATCAGAGCAGCCCGGCTGCTGGCACGGGGGCGGTACACTTGGCTGCAGCGGTCATACGTTCGTAAGACTGGAAAAGGATCTTTTGTACAGAATCAAGTATCATTTTTAACATAGGGTAGCAAAATTTCAATAGCCACCTTTTCGGAAAAGCTGTGAAACTCCTCTCAGGACCATACTACAGAGTAATGCAGGGTCTTCTAATACATGGTTGAAAACCCCCTGTGATAGGAGATAGAAAATTAAAAGCATAATGAATAGGAATGATCAAATACTTCAAATATTCGGCTTCGCGAATATCCGACGAATAGGTCGCCGCTATGCGAATATTCGATGCACAATGTAAGTCTATGGGAAACCCGAATAGTTCCGAATAGTTGTTATTTGAGTTTGCCATAGACTTACATTGCGCATCGAATATTCGCAAACAGTCGAATAGCGGCGACCTATTTGGCAAATATTCGCAAAGCCGAATTTTTGAGGTATTCGATCATCCCTAATAATGAAGTATTCTATGGCTCCATACATTTCTATATGCTCTGTACAACCTGACTTGCAGGTTGTGTGCATTATTAAAAAGTTTGGATGGAGATACCCTCAGAGTGTCACAATGTGACTGAAGGATAGCAATCACAGGGGCTACCAAATTGTCCGTCCTGCTAGGGGACGCTATGCTATCCATGTCCTCAGGGTTACCCCTAATGGTGGAGATGCTATTGTCCTGAGCAGAGCCAATCTGTTCCCTCTCCCAGAGAAAGAAGGGGCAGGACTGTAATGGCAACAGAGATTTAGAGTGACAGGGAAAAAACAAAACTTAGACACACTGCATACTCACAGAAAAACAGTAAGAAACTAAGGAAAAAAAGCAAGAGAAGTAAGGCAGCAACAAAAGAACAACAAGAGTTAACACCATACCTGCTACCAGCAAATAAAGCACTACAATCACCAGTAAGTCTGGATCAAACCAGCTCTCCAGACTAGTATAGACAAGCTATAACTGGCATTAATGAAAATGTCCAGCCAGCATATATAGGAGGGGGAGAGAATATGACTGGATCTCCCATAGCATGTGACTAAGGGGTACTGTGCACGCTGCGACATCGGTAGCCGATAGTAGCGATGCCGAGCGCGATAGTCCCCGCCCCCGTCACAGCTGCGATATCTTGTGATAGCTGCCATAGCGAACATTATCACTACGGCAGCTTCACACGCACTTACCTGCCCTGCGACGTCGCTCTGGCCGGTGACCCGCCTCCTTCCTAAGGGGGCGGGTTGTGCGGCGTCACAGTGACGTCACATGGCAGGCGGCCAATAGAAGGGGAGGGGTGGAGATGAGCGGGACGTAAACATCCCGCCCACCTCCTTCCTTCCGCATAGCCGGTGGACGCAGGTAAGGAGATGTTCCTCGCTCCTGCGGCTTCATACACAGTGATATGTGTTGCCGCAGGAACGAGGAACAACATCGTACCTGTCGCTGCAGCGAAATTATCGAAATGACCGACACTACACAGATCACCGATTTACGACGCTTTTGCGATCGTTTATCGGTGCTTCTAGGCTTTACACATTGCGACGTTGTTACCAGCGCTGGATGTGCGTCACTTTCGATTTGACCCCGACGATATCGCAGTAGCAATGTCGCAACGTGCAAAGTACCCCTAAAGGAGACTAACAGACAGACCAGTAGAGATGAACTCTTGCTAACTTGCCTATGAACTAAAAGTCTGTGAGTGGACGGCCGAGTTTTTTCGCGCTGATCATAGACATCAGAGAAGTTAGCAGGCAGAGTGCAAGAAACTGAAGTTGCCTACAAATGCTTCCTTATGAGACAAATTCCCTCAATGCCATACCAGTAGCTGAAAGACGACGTGCATACTCAATGGGGGTGCAACTATTGGGGGGAGAGGGGTTGCAGTTACACCCGGCCTTAGAAGGAGCCGAAAAAGTCCCTTGGGTACTTTTGAGAAGACCAACTCTATTAATGGCTGGAAGTTGGTTGCCCTCTTGGACATTTTGCATCAGTACCCATGAAGATGAAGTTACGAAACGGCAAGTGAAAACCCAATTTCTTATTTGTTATAAGCTGTACATCTTCGTACTATGGTGGTAAATGATTATCTAAGCCATATATTACATAGGGAAACATCAAATGCTTCTGCCCACGTCCCAGGGCCACTTTCGAAGAGATCAGAAGAAGACACTTTCTTGCCTAATACTGAACAGATGTGTAAATAGACCAATTAAAGGCATTAACCTTGCTTGAAAACCTGCAAAAATGACAATTTTATATTATGAAGTTATTTAATTTATTGGCTGTGACCTCATTGAACATGTTAATGACTTGTACTCAAATCATAATGAACTTGATTGCTTCTCCCTCGTTAAGGTTTTTTTTTTCTTCCTCCTTAATGCGCACTGGCGGTTTAACGGACCGTACCCGCATGTGATATCAAAAATAAAGAAGAAGAAAAAAAAAAAAAAGTCGGTAATTACCCTAGCTCTATAATGTCAGGATAATTTGTGATAAAAAGATGGCTGAAAACTGCCTCATTTAATTAAGAGAAGAGATCAGCGTTTACAAGGAGAAAAACTTGTTGCATCTCAAATGGGGCTAATTATAAAGTATAAACAAAATGATTGACTACGGTGTTTGGAGACGATATTTCCTGTTTGGTTTTTTTTTTTTTAGCGGTTTATTTGTATTTTATATCCAAGAATTTAGAGAAGCTCTTTTCACAATTAAATGGATTTTTTGATGTTTAACCCCTTCCTCCTTGAGATAATCCTCCAATTTTTGGGTTTTCATTTTTTTTTTTCCACCCCCCTCTTCCAAGAGTCAACTTGTCACGGTTCTGACTAGCGGAGTATCTTGTGCTCTGTGACGTTCTGCCATGCTCTCCTGCAGAGCCGGTACCTGCCTGTTCCGTTTTTTTGCAGGTTGAGATTCTCTGGGAGCAGGAGGAGACGTGGTCAGGAGAAGGTCTGAGGTCAGAAGCCAGGAGGTAACAACAAAGTCAGGGGGATGGGCAGAGCAGCCAAGATCAGATAACTACACAACAGGAGCCAAGAGCACTTACTGTGGAACCAGGAAATACGACTGGCGACATGTTGGGCCAGCATGCTCCCTAATGAAGCAGAGCAATCACCCGAAATGAATATTCGCAATGTAACGAGTAACCTTAATTTTGCACTATTTGTGACCTGAATGAATAGTATGGCACTTGGGTTACTTCGTTACTTTGCAAGTTTTTCCCCATTGACTTGCATTGCACAAGGTATTTGAAACAAATATGTGAGTATTAGACAGTTCTCATGAGCATAGCGAGTACGAATAGTTAGCTACTCGCTCAACTCTAACTCTGCTATTTGTCTTTAGCTCCTGTGGACCGGTTGTTTCTCTGCACTGGGTCCTACACTGGTGCTGGGAGGGGCTAACTCAGATGCTCATCATTTCAGGTGATTGCTCTACTTCATTAGAGAGCATGGTCGCCCGGAACGTCGCCAGTCGTATTTCCTGGTTCCGCAGTGCTCTTGGCTCTTGTTGTGTACAGTTATCTGATCTTGGCTGCTCTGCCCACTCCCCTGACTTTGTCGTTACCTCCTGGCTTCTGACCTTGAACCTTCTCCTGACCACATCTCCTCCTGCTCCCAGTATCCTATATGTACTCTCCTGGAATCCTGACCCTTGACCTGTATCTTGATCTACTCTCTGCCTGCTCCCTGTGTCCTGTTGTGTCCTCTTGGTTTCTGATCCTGGCTTTTGACTACCTCTCTGTTCACACTACACGCAAGTAGTTTCTAGCGCCACCTTGTGACTTGCATCACACTAAGGGGTACTTTGCACGCTGCAACATCGCAAGCCGATGCTGCGATGTCGAGCGCGATAGTCCCCGCCCCCGTCGCAGCAGCGATATCTTGTGATAGCTGGCGTAGCGAACATTATCGCTACGCCAGCTTCACATGCACTCACCTGTCCAGCGACGTCGCTCTGGCCGGCGAACCACCTGCTTCCTAAGGGGGCGGGTCATGCGGCGTCATAGCGACGTTACACGGCAGGCGGCCAATAGCAGCGGAGGGGCGGAGATGAGCAGGATGTAAACATCCCACCCACCTCCGTCGTTCCTCATTGCAGCCGGGACGCAGGTAAGGAGATGTTCCTCGCTTCTGCGGCTTCACACACAGCGCTGTGTTCTGCCGCAGGAACGAGGAACAACATCGTACCCGTCGCTGCACCGGCATTATGGAAATGTCGGACCCTACACCGATGATACGATTAATAAGCACAAAAGCGTCGTTATCGTATCAAAAAGGATTTGCACACTACGATATCGACTGCAACGCTGGATGTGCGTCCCTTTCGATTTGACCCCACCGACATCGTACCTGCGATGTCGTAGTGTGCAAAGCCCCCCTAACGCCACATAGTGTCGAGCATCACACAACTCTTTATTTTGTTTTTTTTCTATTGCTATAGCCAAATGAGGGATAATTTTTGGGGATAAGATGTAGTTTTGAAATGACACCACACTTACAGACCCCGCACTACACACGGAGTGCAGGTAGAGAGTGACAGAACCTGCACTACACATGGAGGACAGGTAGGGAGGGACAGACCTCCTCTCCTACCCCAGTGTCTGCTACGGACTCCTCATACTCTCAGGCCATGCGCACTGCTTCTATGTTCGTGTCGCGGGCGGGGAGGGAACGCTGTGCTCACACACTGCTCGGGTCCGGCTGCTGCTGCTTCGCTCGCTGCTCGGTGGTGGCTCGAGCGGTGGGCCGGATCCCGGGGACTCGAGCGGCACTTCTCGCCCGTGAGTGAAAAGGGGAATGGCTTTGGGGATTTATTGTTCGTGACGCCACCCACGGTTGTGGTGAGGTTGTGACACCACCGCTGCTCTGGACGGGGATCCCGGGAGCTATGACAGGGAGCAGCTTGGGTGTTGTTCTTCCCCTCCGTGGGTAGGGGGATTGGTTGTCCCGGGGCCTGGTGAGGTAGGGATGGCAGGCGGGTTACGGGGCCTGGTGAGGTGCAGGGTCGCGGGGGCAGCGCGGTGCCGTACGGCACGGTGGTACTCACTCAGCCAATGACGAATGCAAAGTCTCCGGTAAAACAAACGGCTGGATGGACGGGTCCCACAGACGGCTGCGGTTGTTTTCCTCCTGGTAGGTTGGTGGTGACTGCCTTTCCCTGCACCTGTGTTATGTTCTCGGTTCTGGTGGCTTCCCACCGGTAACCCGCTCCCCAGCTTGGATGGATGCTGAGGGAGCCCCTTTTGCCTGCAGGCTCTGGCCCTGGGAACTGTAGCCTTGGCGGTGACTATTTCCCTTCACGGTTTGAGCTGTTGCCTTCAATCGGGTCTTGACTGCTGAGAAACCCCGGAGGTTCCCTTCGCTAACGGATTTGATCGGTTTTACGGTGACTCCTAGCCTGGTCGGGGTCCGTAAGCCCTGCCGAATGGTGCTGGCTTCTCTTCGTTCCCCGATCCGGTACCGGCGGGCCACCGCCCATCCCCGGTCCTTACGGTTCACGTCAATCAGCCTCTCCTGCAGACGGTCACCACCGTCTGCCAACCTTGCTGTATGTGCCCGGGCCACGCACCCGGACACGGTCAGTCTCCTCTACTACCACTTCACTCTCCAACTCCAAAACTGATCTCCCTTCCTTTTCCCGCCTCCAGGACTGTGAACTCCTCGGTGGGTGGGGCCAACCGCCTGGCTCCACCCCTTGGTGTGGACATCTGCCCCTGGAGGGAGGAAACAAGGATTTTTGTTTGACCTCGATGTGCCTAGCCGGGGTGTGGGGTATGTTGTTGTAGTACCTGTGACGTCCTGGCTTATCCAGGGAGCCACATCCGCCTGTATGGTGCGAGCACAGCCACGGCCCCTTTCTTAAAGAGCCAGTGTCCCATTACCCGGAAGCTGTTTCAGAGGTCACCTATTATCTTAAAAAGGTATTTATGCCAGTCTTCCCTGACAGGAGGCGACTGAGCAATGTTGCTTTTAGTGTGTTGCTAGTTGTCAGGTCCCAGTGCGTTACTGTGTTGTATCCTAACACCAGTCATCTGTTCCAACCTCTGTCTTGTCCTAGAGCTATCCCTTCTGTGACACCACACCTGAGCCATCCCTATGGGGATAACATTCCTGCTGTGACCGCACACCTTAGCCATCCCTGCTGTAACCCATACCTGAGCCATCCCTGCTGTGAAGCCACACCTGACGCCATGTCTTAAGTCAACACCACAGTGCCGTCTCATCTGAGCCTTCACCTCTGTCCAGCCACATCTGTATGCGTTGCCCAGGGAGAGGGGTACTTGATCCCGGGCAGTGTATCTCTGGGGAATGTCACTTTGGTGGCCATTGCCCGGTCTCGTGCCCTGGAGCCTTTTTAAAAGGGGAATATTTACAGGGAGGATTATAGTCATTAGTGTGACGCCACCTGCGGCTTGCGGTTATAATGATGGGACCTCCGCTGCTGGGTTGGCTGTCCCTAGGGCTGTTGGTGATGGCAGCTGAGGTGGTAGGCCCTCCGCAGGTAGGGCCGAGCCAAGAGATCTCTATGGTGATACGCTGGAATAAGGGAGGCTACACCGGGGTTGTAATTAACAGTCTCTACTCCCTCTTGGACCCTTGGACGGCTGGCTCAGTTCCTTGTATTTCCAGTGCCAGCTTGATGACTTGGTTGCTCTGTCCCCGGAACCCTCGGTGTGTTTTGGATCCCTGCAGCTTGAAGCGGTTTGGGGGCCCGACTGTCCCTTTGTGTGGCAGTCTCCTTCTCCATATGGCAGGCAGTGTGGACCCTGTAGGGTTGGTCTGTGTCCCGAACCCTGATCCTTGCTTTTTTGCTGGTGCCCCCAGATTGTTGGGTCAGTGAGGTCCGTGTAAGTCCCCTCACTGTGCAGGTATTTGCCAGGCCGTCTGAAACTGTCGCCTGACCTAGGGCCCTGTGCCCAGTGCGTGCTCTGGTCCCAGCGGTACTCTGGTGTACCTGCCCTAGCGACCACTCTCCTGTGCCCCCAGGTCACCGTTACACGACCCAGCTCTAGGCATGTCTTTCTACTTTCACTTCTTACTCAGGACTCTCTGTAGACTGACTGACTGCTGTCCCCTCCCACCAGGCTGTCTAGTTCCCTAGTTGGGCTCCACCCTCTTGGTGGCCCTTCCCCTTGTCTGACTAGGCAGTGCCCCCTGGTGTGCAGTGGTAACTAGGATTTTTAGTGTGTGTTGGTGTTGCTGGCACTGATGTTCCAGGTCCCAGTGGGTAGGCCCTGCATCCCCATGAGGATGCAGTTCCCTGTAGTGCCCCGAGTGGTTCAGGGGCGCCACATGTGCACACCTGCTGCAGACATTAAGAGACTGTACCCGTCCGTAGAGACGACCACCTCTGGTCCCTGGCTGCCGTGAATTTAGGCCTTCTGTTGAAGCGCCACACAGTCCCTGTATAGGGGTTCGCTGCTGGTTGCTCCTTTAGGGGAGTCCGGTGCACGGTCCAGTGGGTCCACTCCTGGACGCTCGCCGCACCTCAGTGACCGTAACAGACATACAGTATATGGGACTGAGCTGAAATTACAGGTAGAGCCCATTGACCATTGAGGAATTGTTTCTAGGGGCAAATAAAATTGATGCCTTTTAATGTTAATGTTATTTTTGGGTTTCTCAGCAGATTCTTCATTTTTTTTTGTTTATATAGGTCTTGGCATTATGTTATGGCACAGGATTAATAGGACCATGATAAATGTTGTTTTGTCAGTGTTTTAGTTAAGACTCACTCATGAACGGGTTAGGTCTTATATAATGTGGGGCTATGGGGGTTATAGATGGCGGCCCCCGGTTGTGCTGCCAGGATTCGGATTGTGATGTTGTTATGGGGTCAGTACAGACAGTGTGTTTAGGTCATTCCTGCCTCGGATGTGTAGTCTATAAATCACACAGCGAGGTGTAGAGGTTTCAGGCAGGAAGAAGGAACAGGCCATGCCGAAGTATCTAATTTACTGAAGCATCCACATTTGTCACAGTCACAGAGGGAGCTGGTGAGAAAAGTACAGAGACACGGCAGACAATTATTCTTGTGCAGAAGGTTACTGCAAATATCAGTACGACTACTTAGACTCATCATTGGACACAAAAGCCATTACTAAATCTGAAACCTCCTCAAGCCGAGGAGTCGTTCGTCCTTTAATAGGATCCTTCGGTCCGCCGTGGTGCGGAGGGGAAGGAGTTAAGATTGACCCGTCAAATGTTTGTTTGCAATGCAGGCCCTGGGATTTACAAAATTAATTGAAATTCCACCAAAAAAAAGAGAAGACTTGGATTAGTTTTCTCACTTCTGCTCTTACGGGGGATTTGCAATGAAAGGTCATCTGGCTGATCAAACACTAGCATCTAATAAGGGGTCATTGGAGATCCCTCGCCGCGCAATTGTGCCAAACTGTGTGGCTGCTGCCCGGGGATAGAATAAACACTGCAGATTAAGCGCATTATAAATGTATACTTTGTGACCTTTTAGGCGTCTCAACATTTCTCTCGGAGATAGATAGGACGCTCGTTCTGCCAAATTCCCAGTACGCTGCTCTTCACAGGCGGGATTTTGGTGTTTGGAGGAGAAATGTTATAGTAAAGTGGTAAAGAATAAATTTCAGAGAGAGAGTATTTGATATTACTGCTATATTCCACGCATTCCGGTAAGGAAGTCACACTTCCCTACAGTGTACATACATCATGCATTGAATATATGCTATAAGCAGAGATCCAACTTGAAACTTTTTAGGTCCAGAGGGCATACATAAAAAGGTCCAAGTTGTGCCCCTGCCATAGGCCAACGCTTGCCATTAAACAGTTCATCGAGATCTAGACGCATGGGCCCAATGCTGATGACAAAGGGTCAACATGCCCACTCGTGCCCAGTGCTGATGACAGAGGGTCAGTCAACCTGCCCACTCAGGCCCAATGCTGATGACCAAGGGTCAACATACCCACTTGGGCCCAATGCTTATTACAGAGGTTCAACCTGCCCACTCGGGCCCAATGCTGATGACAGAGGATTAACATGCCCAATGCTGATGACAGAGAGTTAACCTGCCTACTCGGGCCCAATGCTGATGACAGAGGATCAACATGCCCACTCGGGCCTAATGCTGATGACAGAGGGTCAGCATGCCCACTTGGGCCCAATGTTGATGACACTGGGTCAACCTGCCCACCCAGACCCAATGCTGATGACAGAGGGTCAACCTGCCCACCAGAGCCCAATGCTTACGACAGAGGGTTTCCCTCACCCCCATTATAGATGCCATGGCCACTGTTCACCAAGGCATCTAAGGGGTCTAAAACTACAATTTCTCTGGTGCTTCTAAGTTACACAGGAAGGCTCGGGTGTTGACCAGCTGTTTGTCCATTTGTGACCAGTGATCAGGCTGGCAGCAGTTAATTTCTACTAGCTGGCTGCTTACCTATGGGATCACATGTAGAGGAAAGACCTATCACATGTACTTCCTGCCTTTTTAAGCTGGAGGAATCTGTCTTCCCATGCAGACGATAGCTTTTGCTACACCAGTCCATGTGCTATTGTATCCCAATCCTGCTTGTATTCCTTTGTGTGTGGAGTTGTGGAGTTCATTTGTCGTTTCCTCCCAGTTCGATTTTCCTTCTTATCACTTGTCCAATACCGCTTTGTAAGCATGCTGAGTGAACGAGTTTTGGTTTCCCGTTTGTCCATATCTGTGGGTTCTACCACTCCCGAGCACTTCCCTGGAGTGAGGGATAGTGGGTATTCGATCAGGGCTGTACAGGAGCAGGACAAGGAAGAGGACCCAGACATTGTCACCATCAAATGTATCCCTGGGAACAGGGACAGCTAGGGCCCCCTAGCCTGAGGACCAGTTTAGGAGCTGCAGTTCCCAATTATCCCATCACACCCCATGAAAGTTACTACCTTTTGTCTGTTGTGTAAAACAGCTGGCACATGCAGAGTATGGAATGGGTTTAGCATGTGGGCCCCCTTTGTATAGTTCCGCCCAACATTTTCCATATACATAGGGCAGATGTCAGGAGACGTGGGTGGATGCCTGGCATGGGGCAGAGCCTTTTGGCCAGCCTAAAGGCCCCGTCACACACACATAAATCTTTGGCAGATCTGTGGTTGCAGTGAAATCATGGACATATTGTTCCATTTGTACACAGCCACAAACCTAGCACTGATTGTCCACAATTTCACTGCAACCATAGATCTGCCACAAAATTTATCGGTGTGTGTGACAGAGCCTTAAGTCTGAAACTAAACTACCAAAACATTAATCAAGAGTCATATATAATACTGGTCTCTTCATTTGGGGCACCCTAGGATGTAAGGGTCTAACTAGCCAGTATATTTATGCCCCATGTTATAGCACAACAAATTATATACTAAATTAGTATAATAAAGCAAAAGCTAAAGCCTACTTTACACGGTACGATCTATTGTGCAATTTCACGATCGATCGTACCCGCCCCCGTCGTTTGTGCGTCACGGGCAATTAGTTGCCCGTGGCACACAAAGTCGTTAACCCCCGTCACACGCACTTACCTGCTGTGCGACGTCGCTGTGGGCGGCGAACATCCTTTTCCTGAAGGGGGAGGGACGTTCGGCGTCACAGCGACGTCAAACAGCGGCCGGCCAATAGAAGCGGAGGGGCGGAGATGAGTGGGACGTAAACATCCCGCCCACCTCCTTCCTCTCGCATAGCCGGCGGGTGCCGCGGGACGGAAATAAGCTGCTGTTCATCGTTCCCGGGGTGTCACACGGAGTGGCGTGTGCTACCCCGGGAACGATGAGCAACCGGCGCCATTTTAATTAAATGAGATTATGAAACGGAGCGTCAAGTACACGACTCATGATTTGTGAGCGATACTGCGTCGCTCGGAGGTGTCACACAGCCCGACGTTGCAAGCGATACCGGATGTGCGTCACAAAAACCGTGACCCCGACGATCTATCGCACGATAGCTCGTCTCATCTAAAGCACCCTTGAGAGGATGGAAATTAAGATAATATTTCGATAAATAAATATTATTTGCATAATGAAAAGTTAGATATTTTCTGTATCTATTCCGGTCTTCAAAATTTCATCTTTTTGCAAAATTAGTAGAAACATTTTGCGGATCAGACTCATCCATTAAAGTCTTTGGGGATGCAGTAAACACATCTTTAAAGGCTTCACACACCTACATCTTCATGCAAAATATTTTTTTAGTTATTTGCTTCCAAAATACAATGTTAAGAGCCTTTCTACATAGCCTTCATTAAAAGATTTCCTACCATTTTGCTCCTGCAGGGCGTCTGCAAATACTTTACCTGGTTGAATGATCTGCAAAAATGTTTCAAATCCATCAGAGCTCCGGCTCCTGGTTCTGACGGCTCTCTCTGCGCTCTCCCTCCCTTCTCTCACTATGCCTACAGTCACACATCCTAATGTTGACCGTATTTTTCATCTAGCAGCACCAGCACACGGATAAAGAAAGTCTCATTCACAGTTGTGTTTTAAAGATGGATATGCGTGTCCGATTCATGAGACTTTGAGAACATTCTATTCTCATCCGTTTTGAGGATCAAACTTGTCCTTCAAGTCTATGGGTATCCATTAAAACACAGATGAAAGACAGAATACATCCTACTTCAGTTTTTCAGGTTTTGATGATGGGATTTGGTAAGTTGGGTATCATTTTGTGTATGTTCATGTTTTTACTGATTTTAGGAGTGTTGCCTTGTTGCTTTGTATTATTCTGTGTAGAGTCTTAGGGGTACTTTGCACGCTGCAACATCGCTAGCCGATGCTAGCGATGCCGAGCGTGATAGTCCCGCCCCCGTCGCACATGTGATATCTAGTGATAGCTGCCGTAGCAAATATGGCTACGGCAGCTTCACACGCACTTACCTGCCCTGCGACGTCGCTCTGGCTGGTGACCCACCTCCTTCCTAAGCAGGCGGGTCGTGCGGCGTCAAAGCGACATCACACGGCAGGCGACCAAGCGGAGGGGCGAAGATGAGCGTGACATAAACATCCCGCCCACCTCCTTCCTTCCGCATTGCCAGCGGGATGCAGGTAAGGATATGTTCCTCGCTCCTGTGGCTTCACACACTGCGATGTGTGCTGCTGCAGGAACGAGGAACAACATCGTACCTGCGGTCGACCCGACATTATGGAAATGGCCGACGCTACACAGATCGCCGATTTACGACGCTTTTGCGATCGTTTATCGGCGCATCTAGGCTTTACACGTTGCGACAGTTACTGGCGCTGGACGTGCATCACTTTCGATTTGACCCCGACGATATCGCAGTAGCGATGTCGCAGCGTGCAAAGTACGCCTTACTCACATTAGCTCAGTTAACATCTGCAGCCTGGATGTGTCTTTGGTTCCTGAGGAACCCCTGCTGACATTGCCTGACTGTCCATTCATAACTCCCCTGCTCTCCGAATACTGAAAGTCACCCCCCTGAAGTAGCTCTGTCCCTAGGTCTGGAGGTGGGGGGGGGGGGGTGGCTGAAAACCAGCTAACCTGTCTGCCTACCCTCCTTGGATATAAGGATTGGTCCTGAGGAGGAGAAGAAGGCAGTAAGATTGATCCTTTGTGAGATGCTGATGCGACAGCCAGCACCCCAGAGAGACTTGGAGAAACTCTGATTACCCTGGAACAGAAAGTTGGAGGATTGTGACTCATCTCAAAGGGCATTTACTCATTACTGGATTATATTCATGTTCCTGGACTATTTAACTATCTGCAGCCTGGATTTGCCTTTGGTTCTTGATGAACCCCTGCTGTCCTTTACTGACTGTCCATTCATAACTCCCCTGCTTTCCTAATGCTAAAAATCATCCCCTATATTGCCTCCATTCCTATCTCTGGAGGGAGAGGGGGCTGAAAACTATTCAACCTGTCTGCTTACCCCTGGATTAAAGTCTTGGGCCTGCGGAGGACAAGGAGGAAGTAAGATTGATCCTTCGTGAGATGCTGATGCTACAGCCAGCACCCCAGAGAGACTTAGAGAAACTCTGATTACCCTGGAAAAGGTAGCTGCATGATTGTGACAACTCTTGGGACATTTATCCCATTACTGGACTATATTCATGTTCCTGGACTATTTCACCCTCTGTGTGGTGGATTATTTTATGGACGATGGTGGATTGTTTTATGGATCTTCCGGTTTGCATGTAGTAAAGGTTCTTGGGACGGTTCACCCATCTCTCGCTCTGCTGATTTTGTGATACCAGAGAAGGACCCCAGCTGTTCATCATTAATTAAAAACTTTTTTAGATAGACCTGCTTCAGTTTTAAAGTGTATAGGTAAAAAATACAGATACCATACGGATGACACATCAGAGTGAAATGGTCTATTTTACATCAATGTAAAGATAGATATGGATATGTGAAGGTATCCTCAGATACAGCAGTGGTTGTACCAGGCCTGCAGTAGAAAAGTATCTCAGTGAGTGCACAGGAAAGAGGCTATAGATAGAAAGGAAATAAGTGCAGGATAGAAGCTGTGCTGATATTGGTATGTGCCGCCCCGGCAGCGGGTCGAACCGCTTGGATCCGGGACAGTGTCAGTTTGTGGCTCGAGGGTCTCTGGACCCGGGGGCTTAGGGGCCACACTCTAAAGTAAAAGGGGGATATTTACAGGGGAGTTGTAGTCTGTGACGCCACCCGTGGTGTGCGGTAACTGGGAGTAACGCCGCTGCCGTTGGGAGTACCCGGGGTGATGGAGTGGGGCAGCAAGGTGTTGTTGCTCTCCACGGGTAGGGGTAGGCCCCGGGACTCTGGATGGTATTACTGGGTGCTGTGAAGGGGAAATCACTCAGGTACGCACTCAGCCAATAAGCAGACGCTGACAACTGGGTAAAATCAAGTCTCTGGGTGCCGCTGCCTCTCAAAAGGGAACTCGTCTGGGTCCCGTCCCTTGCAGTGCTGCCTGGTGATCCGTGACCTGCCTGCTGGCACAAAGTTTAAATTCACCATAGTGGCAGAGTAGTCTGGAACTTGCTGGGCCCCGCTCCCCACTGTGGCTAAGTGTGGGAGCCTGCTCTCAGGGGGTCACGCTTGGGATTTTCAGTGGGCTGCTTATATGGAAGGCCCTATCCCCCTCGTTGCGCTAGTGCCCCGATCCTGGAGCTAGTGAGAACAGTCCATAAAGGCTCCGCTCTCCACAGGTGAATTGCCGGGTTGCCTGAAGCTTCTCTCTGACCTAGGGTCCGTGTACCCCGCCGTGCCTTCGGTCCCTGACCAGTGATAGGACCAGGCTGCTGTCCGTCCTTTTTGACAGGTCCAGGCATCTAGCCTCAATCCCCTATGACCGGGGGTCTGGCTCCTCTAGGTCCAGACCACTGTCTGCAACCGAGTCAGCTTCTCCTGGGAGCCACTACTCCCAGCCTCCTCCACTGTACTACTCTACTTCCTCTCTCCTCTTCACTCTTCACTTCCCCTTCCTGACCCCTAGGTGGGCGACCTGATTCCGCTTAAGCCGCCCACTGGTGTGTCTGGTGGGTGTGGTGCAGGGTGTATCTAGGATTTGATTTGCTGTTGGAGGCAGCACTGTAAGATGGGGACCCAAAACCATGAGGGATTTGAATACCGCACTAAAAGTGAAAGAGCGTGCAGTACCCTGTGACGGCCTGATAGTCCAGGGGCGTCACAGGTAGAAGAAACAGCAAAACCCTGGATGTACAGAGATTTCATATCCAGCCTATATTACATAGAGGGACACTCCTACAAGAGAATACTATGAAACTTTGAATAGGCTGCATGGGGCAGTACCACAAGAGAAAAAAAATTACAAAAAATTAGTTTAAGGATTAATTCAGACTAAATTGTTTTCACATACCCCCATAAAATGTTCACTAGCCAGAATTATAGTGTATAAACATATGAACACTGTATGTCCTTTAGGCAGGGGTCACACGGCATATGTTCTGCGAGAGAATCAGGTTGATTATGCTCATGAAACTCGGCTTAAACTCTGATCATCAGCAGCTAAGACCCCACCAATCACAAGACCAAGGAGTCCAAAGTCCCCTGTGTGAATAAAGTAGCAGTGAGGATGCTACCACTCAGTTCACAGAAGAAGATTTCAAACCCACCTATCCTCATGATCATTGAGCCTCCATCCATCATATATGTATCACCTATCCTGCTGCTGACGGTATAAGCAGCAGGATAGGAGGAGCTTCTGAGGTTGGGCCTTTATCGATCAAGAAATTATGGCATATCCTTCTTCTAAAAGTAGGAGAACCCCTTTGACGAAACATACGAGTATGATTTATGGACCAAGTGGTTAGAAGGTGGTGGAGTAGCAAAAAAAAGGTTCCAATTTTTTTCTTGGGGTCTAAGAGGTAAAGTTTCTTCTTGTAGAGAGCGCCAACTCAGCGTATGGAGACTTGTAGGCCATGCAATGCTCTTCTGGCAGTCTAAACATGCCAAAAGCCTCTTCAGTGATTCCATGTCTTTATTTTCCCAGATGGCATGGCCTATATGGCTCCTTACACGAGATTTGCACTCTATATAGGAGTAATGTTCCTCCTTAAACCACCTTTCAGAGGCCTCACACTCAATGAGCTCTGCAGTCTTGCACTGATGAGGGGCAAAACCCCTGAAACATGTCTGAAAATGTGGTGTCTGTTTTTGGCAAGGCTTTTAAAGGTTTGTCCTGTCCTTTTCTTCTCTAAAGAGGAAATTTACATAATGCCCATCATGTAATATGACATTATTTACGTCCTCAACCCTAAAATTTCACAACTGCTTTACAATTTTACCATATAGCTTACTAATACGACAACTGTGCTGTGAACGCTACACAGCAAACTGTACCAGAAGATGCCGAAATTAATTTGTAAAAGTTTAGAGCGTGGTGCCAGATCAACCAATACATGACCGTCGTCTCTCTTCTATAAATTAGTCACATCAGTTTTATCCAATGTCAAAATGATCCGTCCAGTGATAATTTATGGAGCCGCCTGCTGTACACTTATCTCCTTTATGTATGTTTTGCAGAAACATTTTTATTTATTGGTGATTAATGACCATATTTTACCCATATTTTATACCTGGAGCCAGGATTTGCTCTTAGTAATGTGGCTCGGTGATATAATGGTTTTGAGATGTGCTTAATAAAGAACACGCAGCGCGCCATTTGCACATTTTTATGTTTGTACATCATGACCCTTATAAAATAATGACCATCTCTAATAGTGTCTGCCATCCTGCAAACTGGAGACATTGTCTTCTAATAAATATCATCATGACTGTGCTGCTGAAACATTGGAAGGTCCATAGATATGTAAGGGGTGGGCAGACCCCTTACAAAGGAGCACAGTTTACCCGGAACGTTGTTATTAATAAAAATGTTTTTATTGTTATTATATTGTGTTAGTGGGTCCCTCTAGTGGCCAGGTGGGGCGGCTGTCTCACAGAAACAGGTGGTAGGAGGAGCCGGCAGCAGAAAGGGGAGGGAGGAGTAGTGTTGTGGAGGAAAGTGTGATATCCAGGGGGCAGTTGTGTCCGGGACGGGAGAAAGGAAGCAGAGAAGGGGCAGAGTGTGGGAACTGGAAGAATAGGGAAGCCGGAGAGAAAAGGAGCGGGCGGAACCTCAAAGTGCGAAGCAGTACCGGTGTGGGTCCGGTCTGTGGGTAGCCGTAGTGGGAGCCAGGTGAAGAGGATTAGCCGGGCACATCCCCACTGGAGGAGACGTCAGGACAGGCTTTCCCCCAGCTAGAGAAAGCGTGAAGTCATCTGTAACTGCCGGTTGTGTGAAGAGCTGTGTAATAAAGAATGTCTTTTATTTGCACTGAATCATGCCTGGAGAGTGTTTATACGTCGGACGACATCTGCACCACCACACTCTGCCCCACCAAGACATCTCCTGTCCCGATAGTAACGGCGGAGCCAGGGGTAAGCCTGAGCGAGACAGGGGCCACGACTACAAGCCCCGAGGCACCCCTGGCACCCCGTTACAGATATATACAGGTTAGGTTTATGACTATGTAGTCCCCATTTGTACAATTCCACGATTTCTATTTAATACCCCTTTTCCCCAAAACTAATTCCAAGTATGATTTTACAGGATTTTTGGAATATGCTTGAAATATAAGCCCTACTCCAAAAATATGCCCTAGTTACAGTCAGTGCCAGCCTTAGGGGTAGTCAATCTTTGCAGTTTCACAGGGCCTTCACTCTATTAGGGACCCCAACATTTGTATTACGAGGTTATGTGTTTAAGGACCTTTGATTACTTCACAGTCATGTGACCAAAGGTCTCTTAATTGCAAGAGTCTAAAAGAACTGGAGACAGGCTGGCATTAGGGAGAAGGGACAGAAAAATGGGCAATTTCACAGGTAGGGACCGCAACATTTGTATTGCGAGGCTACATGTTTAAGGACCTTTGATTACTTAACAGTGATGTGACCAAAGGTCTCTTAAGAGTCTTAATTGCAAGAGTCTAAAAAAACTGGAGAAGTACTGACATTAGGGAGAAGGGTGAGCAAGCTGGGCAATTTCACAGGGCCCGCACTCCCCTATGGGACCCACTGTTTATATCCTGATGTTAAGACTGCTTAAGGACCTTTTTGACATTATGTCATGTGACCAAAGGTCTCTTAATTGCAAAAGTCTAAAAGAACTAGAGACAGACTGGCATTAGGGAGAAGGGAGAGCAAACTGGGCAATTTCACAGGGCCCGCACTCTCCTAGGGGACCCAATATTTATACCTTGATGTCAAGACTCCTTAAGGACCTTTTTGACATTACGTCATGTGACCAAAGGTCTCTTAATTGCAGGAGTCTAAAGCTGAAGAGGAGGCAGGCTGGTATGTATATAGATAGATAGACAGACAGATGGGTTTTGAGAGTTATATTGATGTTCCAGAAGATAATATGACTATACTACTGTCTCCTCCCCAAAATCCTATAGAATGTAAGCCCGCAAGGGCAGGGCCCTCTTCCCTCTGTACTAGTCTGTCTATTGTAACTTGTATATGTATTCTGTATGTAAGCCCCTTCTCATGTACAGCACCATGGAATTAATGGAGCTCTATAAAAAAAATAATAAAAATAATAATAATAATAATAATAATAATAAATATATTTGAATACATGTTGATTTTTTTGTTCAAGAATAAATGCGTATTGCTCTTCATGGAAAAAAAAAAATGGAAAATAAGCCCTAGCCCATCTTTTGGAGCAAAAAAAAATTATAGGACCCTATCTTATTTTATTTTCGGAGAAACACGGTAAATAGAAACTTGGCCAATGACGCAGTCATGTCTCCATCAAACAGGGTGCTAAAAAACGCTCAAATTCAATTTATGTCCAAAGGATGTATGAAACAAAATAAAATAAAAAAAAAGTCAGTGAATGACCACTTTGTATGACTATGAGCAAAGATCGAGGCTCATAATGGGACCCAATGGTCAAGTAGAAATTCATATTTAAAAAGAGTAACCCCCTTTCATCACGGAATGAACGCCCTCAAAACAAAATCCCCCCAAAATGACGTACTTCTTAGACTTGTGAACTCTTCCACATTATACTCACAAACAAAATGTATTTTATTGTGATTTTATGTCCTATATAGTGATGAGCGAACTGTTCGGTGCTCGGCATGCCTAACGAATATTTTAAAGCTTGGGTGCTCGGTACTCCTTTACCAAGTGCAATGGAAATCAATGGGAAATGCGAGCATTTGTCCAGGGAGATTTTCGGGAAAAATGCTGAAATTCCCAATTGACTTCCATTATACTCAGTAAGTGAGTAAAGAGCACCCGAGCACCAAACAGTTCTCTCATTACTAGTGAAACACCAACACAGTAGCATGTATATGTGATGTTGTCACCACAATCTCTCTGTATTTTGGGACTAGTGACAGGATCAGGACTAGAGTCTTTTATGGTCATCAGAGACTCTAGATATTAAACGTGTTTTCTTTCTTTGGGTGTGGCAAGGGTTAACGTCAGTTTTCCATGCCGGCAGCTTCTGACTCATGGTCAAGTGTTTCCGGTTGGGACCACTCCCAGTTTCTTTATATACTCTCTGATTCCAGCAGAGGGTGCCAGTTATTCACTGATCTTATTTGGATGCTTGGCCTGGAGGTGGAAGGAGCTGCTGGAGTCCTTGCTGTTTGTAGCAGTGTAGGCTGCAGTACTGGTGCATGACTGCAGTTTAGTTATTGGAGTTAGTCTGTTGTTGTTTACCCCTCTGTCTTACCTTCCCTTGGTGTATTGTTTAAGTGCAGCGATGGGACTAGTGATCCTTACCTTCCCACTCATTAGCCAGGGCTTACTGCAGGGTCTTTCAGGTTCCTGCTTGGTGACAGGGGAGGAACCTGTAAAAGAACTGGCTAGGAGTGCAGGATACAGTGGCAGGTAAGTGGAGGAGGTGTCCTACCTTCCCTCTCACTAGCATCAGGGCTCACCATTGTTAATGGGTCCCCAGTGTACCCCTTGTTTGTCTTCTTAAAACCCCTGTCTGTTGTGTGTTTTACCTCAGGCCAGACCTTCCCTAAGTCTGTGCTGTGACATATGTGTAAAGAAAACGATTTATGGTTTTATAAATAGTCTAAAAATATAAATCTGAAATGACAATTTGCATTTCGCCCCCTGTAGTCTGATACCCCTAAATAAAATCCTGAGTGATCAATTGCTTCCAGAAGTCAACTAAATAGTAAATTGAGTCATCATGTGTGTAATTTATTCTCAGTGTAACTATAGTTGTTCTGTGAAAGTCTCCGAGGTTTGTTTGAGAATATTAGGAATCAAACAGCATCATGAAAACCAAGGAACGCACCAGAGAGGTCAGGGATAAAGTTGTGGACAAGAGTAAAGCAGGTGAGGTTATAAAAAAAATAGATAACACCCAAAATTAAAATAATATGGACATATACCCTGTTGTAAATAAGTAAAAAGCATTAATGCATGTAAATAAAGTAAACACTATTTGTGACAAAATAAAATATAAATCCATGCAACCACAGCAAGATGAGCCCATATTGGGACAGTAATAATAATAATTACCGTAGTAATTACCGTACCGTAACTCTGTCATGTGTCAGAACAGACCTGTCACTGGGTGTGAAATGACAGAACAGGGGCTCCTAGGCTGGCCCTCAGACTTAAGTCCTACGCTTTCCCTTATCTCAGAGGTACGTTTGATGGTAGCAAGGTTTGAGCCCCCAGCATGACCCTGACTCCTGTCTGAGCCCTGCTCTTACTCCCCTCTTTCCCATGTGGCGCCCCTGAGGCTTCCGTCGCCACAGAGACATTGCACCCCAGCCAGAGGTGTGATGTCCAATCCTGGGTAAGGAAAGGGGTGAACGCTGGTCCACAGGCAAATTCACACTACACCCATTGTTAGGTACACACAGGGACCAGGGACAGTGGCAGCAACGCTCCCATGCTGCATGCTGGGAGGGGCCGTAAGACCCATCCCTGCTCCCATAGGGTGGTAGCTTAGCAACTGGGGGGTGGGAGGAGCCACCTGAGAGCAGAGTAGAAAGGAAGGTCAAGAGAGAGTTTCACTTTACCTCAGGGAGGAGGGGAGTGAGGAAGTCTGCAGGAGGCAGAGAGAGAGAGAGACGAAGTAGAAGTGAAGGAGAAGGAAGGAGTTCTGCAGGAGGCAGAAGAGTGAGAAGAGTAGTGCTCTAGTCAGCCAGGAGCAAGAGAAGAAAGTGTTGCTTCCTGGTGAAGACCCTGGGACTCAGAGGGTCCAGGTGACACCAAGTAAAGAAAAGAAGGGATTCCAGGGCCACAGACAGCTTTCAGGCTCGTGGCCTGTTCCACAATAAGAAGGTTCGGTGGAGGGATCAAGCTGCACACAGGGGACGGTCCCTAGACACTGGAGGAGGAAAAGTCATCTCCAAAAGTAAAAAACAGAGGCCCAGGGAAAGTTGCAAGCTCCCCGGGCCACAGCCCACAGCAGAACCTCTAGAAAGGGGGTAAATTACCGACAGGCAAGCCCCTGGCCCGGAGGCTGTAGTGGAGGCCGAGCCAGGTTCAGCCAACAAGGGCAAGGCTTAAGGAGACAGCTGAAGAAAGGAACACAGATGGGTGCACCGGCTTTTACCCCCAGATCTACCCAGGATCGGCGGAGGTCCCTGATAGTGGGTCTCAGCAGTCCAGAGGCACCAGTGTGCACTTACCAGGAACTGTGAGTAAACATCTTGAAATTGCACCCTCTGGCATTGCCTCTGTTATTTCATCTGCATAGACTTCCATCACTGCATAGACACTCACAAGCACCAACTGTGCCCCGGGGTACCGCTCCACCTGTGGGGAGCAAGACCATCCAAGCTGCCATTCCACCAGCCCCGGAGGCCTCATACAGCAGCGGCGGCTTAATAGCCGCAAACCACAGGTGGCGTCACGACAAATATAAAAACTTTAATCACCCCCAACACTGAAGCCATATTAATTGACCCCACCAGGGTACGGAGTCGGGCCCAGCCACCACTGACGACCCCCGGACTAGTCCGGCCCGGCACCGGGTGTCCCATAGCCCTGGGGTGGGCGAGTCACCCACCCTTGGGGTGGGCTGGAAATACAGTAACAAAATGATATGGACAAGGGAGAACAAAAACTCGTACACATTACACTCAAAGGAGAGAGACAATATGTGTTCAGGGGAATAAAGACAAAGGAAGTGCACAACAGGGAAACTTGCAGACCTCTCAAAATAGCAACTACAGATTACCAAGATCGGAATTGCTGGAGCAATGCTGAAGCCATTATCAGCTCAGAAACACAGGCTCCCATACCTTAAATAGGAAAGGGACAGAAGTAGGTGGTAATTAGCAACCTGCTCCTAGGAGCCGCACACATATCCACAAGAATTAACTCCTGCATAGCTGGGGAGCAGTGGAAATGAATCAGCCGATGCCCGGCTCTGGCTGAGCAACTAGCAGACATCAGTTTGCCTGTTCGGAGTCTATAAAGTGAACAGAATCTGACAAAGTAGTGGCACCCCGCGAGTGTGGAACCGAACACTGCATGACAAGACCCCAATGTAAATAAGGGCAGAGAGTGACTGGGTCCAGATTATGGATATTTTTCTCTTGAGTTTTGGTTTAAAGCCCAATGTGAACATGCGCTTATAATTTGCATGTAAGTCACTATATCTAATCTGCACTGCCCCATTGAATAATATTGGCCTGAGTGTTTGTGTGCTGTATGATTTTTCACGGACATAACTTGATGGAAAATACTTTTAAAGCTTTGAAAACTTTTTTTTATTAAAATAACAAAAAGTTGCAAAACTAACCTAGTCGCTCTCTTGCCGACACTTCCCCGATCCCCTGCCGACACTTCCCCCGATCCCCTGCCGACACTTCCCCCGAACCCCTGCCGACACTTCCCCCGAACCCCTGCCGACACTTCCCCCGAACCCCTGCCGACACTTCCCCGATCCCCTGCAGACACTTCCCCGATCCCCTGCAGACACTTCCCCGATCCCCTGCAGACACTTCCCCGATCCCCTGCCAGTCTCTGTTCTCATGTGCCCAGTGATGTCGCGTTGACATGACATTGTCGCGGGCGGAGGAGGGGACGCTGCGCTCACCCACTGCTCGGGTCCGGCTGCTGCTGCTACTGCTGCTGCTCGGTGGTGGCTTGAGCGGTGGGCCGGATCCCGGGGACTCGAGTGGCGCTCCTCGCCCGTGAGTGAAAAGGGGATTGGTTTTGGGGATTGATTGTCCGTGACGCCACCCAAGGTTGTGGTGAGATTGGTGACACCACCGCTGCTCTGGACGGGGATCCCGGGAGCGATGACAGGGAGCAGCCTGGATGTTAGTTCTCCCCTCCGTGGGTAGGGGGTTGGTTGTCCCGGGGCCCGGTGATGGGGTAGGGATGGATGGCAGGCGGGCTACGGGGCCTGGCGAGGTGCAGGGTCGCGGGGGCAGCGCTGTGCCGCACGGCACGGTGGTACTCACTCAGCCAATGATGAGGACACAGTTTTCGGTAAAACACACGGCTGGATGGACGGGTCCCACAGACGGCTGCAGTGTTTCTCCTCCCGGCAGGTTGATGGTGACTGCCTTTCCCTGCACCCACCGGTAACTTGCTCCCCCAGCTTGGATATGGGCTGAAGGAGCTCCTTTTGCCCGCAGGCTCTGGCCCTGGGAACTTTAGCCTTGGCGGTGACTGTGTTTCCCTCTAACGGTTGGACGGTTGCCTTCTGTTGGGACTTGGCTGCTGGGACGGATTTGGCAAATTCACGGCGACTCCTAGCCTTGCCGGGGTCCGTAAGCCCCTGCCGGATGGTGCTGGCTTCTCTTTGCGTACCGGTCCGGTACCGCCGGGCCACCGCCCGTCCATGGTCCTTACGGTTAGCTCCAATAGGCCACTCCTGCAGACGGTCACCACCGTCTGCCAACCTTGCTGATCCGTCCGGGCCACACACCCGGACCAACTTCAGTCTGCTTAGCTGCCACTTTACTCCTCTCACTTTCGCTTCCTAAACTGATCTGTCTGCTTTTCCCGCCTCCAGGACTGTGAACTCCTCGGTGGGAGGGACCAACCGCCTGGCCCACCCCCTGGTGTGATCATCAGCCCCTGGCGGAAGGCAACAAGGGTCTTGTGTTTTGGCTTTGGTGTGCCTGACCGGGAGTGTGGGGTGTGTTGGTGCAGTTCTCTGTGGCCCCTGGCTTGTCCAGGGCGCCACAACATCTGCTGCCATCAATCACTGCGAGATGTTGACTGAAGAGAGACGTTGAAAGGTTTGGCACAGGAGCACTGACTATCGGTAAGGGGAGAATTTATACTTTTCTTACTTTATAGCATTTTAAGGTTATTTTTAAGAAAACGTAGGTGGCTGTATAACCCCCTTTAATAACGTACCGCCAGCTACACCGATATTAGATCGGTCATTGAGACAGTGTTATTAGACTTTTTGGCAGCCAGGGATTAATGTACGACGTGTCCGATTCTTGAATTAAATGTACAGGTTGCCGGCAGCATCATTAGCAAGAACAGCGGATCCGAAATGGTGAATCAATGACTCAATGGCAATACCTTCTGAAACTCTCTGTTTCAACATCGAACTTCATCAGTCTCAAATGGCTTCTCTTACTTCTCCTACTGTTAGTCGGTTTAACTCTTATACATTCTGAAGAAAAATCCAAAACACCATTTTTACAGATTACTCTTTTAATGAATCAGAGAAGTGGAGCAATTTGTAAAATGTTTTACAGTTTTTTGACCCGAAGTAAAATCCAGAGCGGAATTTACCATTTATCGGGCTTCAGAGCTGAAATCTTCCAGCACAGAGTAGCGTTGTAATACAAATTAAATGATCCACTCCTCCTTGAATTGTAAGCATTTAAAAAAGAAGTTTAAAGGAAGGTGTCATCAGAAAACGAGCTATTGTTTAAATCAGGTTTTTGTGTTGAATGTATTTTTTAAAATTATTTTTGCAATTTCTTTTTTCCTATATCAATTTTTATTAAAAATGAGAAATCTTGCAATTTTCACCCTGGCCACTGGAGCTATTTTAGACTAATACTTCAAGTTTCAGGAATTGTACATGCACATTAGGAGCAATAAAAAGACTCAGGCTATATATTTTTTATTGAAGCATCTAATGAGCATGTGCAAAGTTCATAGTAAAGGTAGGGGAAGCTATAAGGTCACCAATTGTGATCGGTTAATCCTGTGTTTAGATGTGTTGCCTGCCAATGTGATCCATAGGTGAGCACTGCTGTGTTCTCCAACAAAACAGCTGGCTGGCGCTGGCTTATTGCTGGGAGAGCCAAATGATTGGCATCAGACATGCTGGATCTTTATCTCCCCTGACATAGTCTGTCCATACACAGTGTCGGCCAAACCCACTCATATCAGCTGGCTTGGTCATTCTCAATCTAATGTATGGAGGCTTTTATGCACTTTTGTGGAATATCCACAGTGTATGCAATAAATGTATTGTAGATGCAGGTCCCAATGATAGAGCCCGCATCTATCTCGAGAACAGAGCCCCATTATATACTTTCAGTGAAATGGTTGTCAAAATTCACATAAAAATGTATAGGAATTTCAAACATCTCTCCACAAACAGTGAATTGGGGCCTAACTCATAAAAAAGTTGCAGATCCCATTTGTTCAGACCTGCATTAATTATATATTTTTGGCATACCCTGTTGATATCTCACAAATATACAATGCGTCCACCTATATCCTGTCCACTGCCATTAACTTGAGAACGGCGGCAGCTATAGGCATAGAAGTGGTGTCTTGGTATAGTAAAGTAGCCATGCGCTACACAATGAAACCACCTATAGCGCCACCTGGTGGAAAACAACGGAGTTAGCATTTTTATCTCGAAAACGGAACGAGATAGAGAAAAAAAGTGAATTACAAAATGGTTGGGCATCATCAATTCAATACGAATCGACACCTTGCATACAGAAACGCTATGATATGAAACCCATGACCTCCCCCAAAACATTGAATGCTGAGCGCATATGGTGCTCATTTAACTTTGATGCTCAAAGTGGCCCCCGTCAGCTGCAATGCACATCTGGACTCTGCACAGCATACTGTATCTTGCTGCACGTTGTGCAATATGGTAGGTGACACGTTTGCACAAGCATCTGTGATACGTCGTCGTAGGTCCTGCAATGTTGGTGGAGGGGTCGCATACACCTGCTGTGTGATGTGACCTCACAGAAAGAAGTCCAGTGGGGTCAGGTCAGGTTGAGCAGCGAGGCCACTCCACGCAGCCACCATACCCAATGACTTGTAGGAAGGTCTCCATGAGGTATCGCTTCACGTCCACAGCCTTGTGAGTTTTACACGTTCTATTCATAGCATTTCTGTATGCAAGGTGTCTTCGTATTGAATTGATGATGCCCTACAACTTTGTAATTCACTTTTTTTCTTTATCTCGTTCCATTTTCAAGGTAAAAATGCTAATTCCGTTGTTTTCCACAAGGTGGCGCAATAGGTAGTTTCATTGCGTAGCGCATGGCTACTTTACTATACCTAGACACCACTTCTATGCCTATAGCTGCCACCGTTCTCAAGTTAATGGCGGTGGACAGGATATGGGTGGACACAATGTATGAGGGCGCAATAACTTTTGTAGTGATGGGTGAACCTGAACTGTAAAGTTTGACATTCGTACCGGACACCTAGTATCTGTGCACGGAACCCGAACATGGACTTTTCAGGGAAGTGCGTGTTACTATCCAGTCCAGGGTCAACTACCTGGATAAAAATAAAAAATAAATAAATAAAAAGGAAGCAAAATGGGGATTAAAACAGGACAATTATACTTACAGAGTCTCCTAGCGGCTGTCACACTGTGCATCTGGGTCCGCTCATTAAATCTCATGCGTATTCACCGCTTCCCCCGCCCAGCCTCTCTGACGGCATCTGTAATTAGTAAAAGTCAGGCTGCCAGCTCGCAGCTGTGGCTCAGTCAGTGTGTCCCACCGGCCGCATTGATTGTTCATGTTTTCTAATGTGACCGCGCACTGCGACCTCCGGATATAGCAGAGCCAGGATCGTTGTGGGACATCATGGTGTGTATTACGTTGGCCCTGCAGGGGTATGTTGAAGGTTAATTGGAGAAATGGGGTGTTTTTTTTTCTTTATTTAAATCAAGGATTTTTCAGTGTGTTTTGTGTTTATTTTTTTTTTTAATTACACAATTAGTATTGGGGGTCTAAAAGACCCCTCCTCTTTACTAATTCCAGGCTTGATGACAGCTATGATTTTTTGACAAATCATAGCTGTCATTAACCCCATATATTACCCTGATTGCCACCGCACCAGGGCAATCGGGATGAGCTAGGTAAAGTGCCTAGCTTTACCTAGCCAAGATTGGTGCATCTAATGGATATACCAATTTTGGGGCAGCTGCGGGCTGCTATTTTTAGGCTGGGTAGGGACCAATAACCATGGACCGCCCCAGCCTGAGAATACCAGCCCCCAGCTCTCTGCTTTTGTGACCCCCTGGACTAGCCAGGTAGTCACATACATACCAACACACACCCCCACCCTAGGCAGTTACATCAGCCAAACCAAAAACCCTTGTTGCCTCCCTCCAGGGCCTGATGTCCACACCAGGTGGGGCGGAGCCAGGTGGTTGGCCCCACCCACCGAGGAGTTCACAGGCCTGGAGGCAGGAAAAGTGTCAGTTCAGTCTAGGAGGTGAAAGCGAGAGGAGTGAACACTTGAGGTGTCTGGGTTGGAGCCCAGGCACTGAAAGCAAGGTTGGCAGACGGTGGTGGCCGTCTGCAGGAGTTGGTGGAACTCCGCAGAGCTGTAAGGACCGGAGTCGGGCGTCGGCCAGCCGGTACCGGACCGGGGAACTGAGTGAAGCTAAGCACACAGGCAGGGCCATCGGACGACGACCAGGCTTGGAGCCACCGTCAATAGTCAAATCCGAATGTGACAGGAACCCCAGGGGTTTCCCAACTACTAAAGTCCCGATTGAAGGCAACCGTCCACCCAGAGAGGATATACAGCCACCGCCACAGGCTAGAGATCCAAGGGCCAGCACCTGCGGGCAAAACGGGCTCCTACGGCAACTATACGCCGGGGAGCGGACTACCGGTGGGCAACCACAGGAGTCAAGAACATTCTCAAAGGTGCAAGGAAAGACAGCCACCATCAGCTGTCCGGGGAGAGCACAACAACAACAACACTGCAGCCTGTCCATCCCACCATTTTGGTTTACCTACGACTCTGTCAGTGATTGTCTGAGTGAGTACACCAGTGCCGTCCGGCACCGCGCCACGCTGTCCCTGCAACCCTGAACCTCACCAACCCTGCCTCCCCGTTACACCATTGGGCCCCAGGATCACCAACCCCTGCCCGCGGAGGGGACAACATCTCAGCTGCACTCTACCATCTCTCCCGGGATCCCCGTTACCAGCAGTGGTGGTGCCATTATCACCACGACCCGTGGGTGGCATCACGAACAATCTCCCTAACCCTACCATTCCCATTTTACTCACGGGTGAGGAGCACTGGTCGAGTCCCCGGGTCCGGTCCACCGTTCGAGCCACCGAGCAGCAGCAGCAGAAGCCCCAGACCCGAGCGTGGCGAGCGCGTCCCCTCCGCCCGCGACACTTTATCTTGGCTGCGTATATAAAATTGGGGAGGGGGATGACTGCATGCCGTTTTTGTAAGATTATTTATTTAAAGAAAAGCTGCATGGGGTCCCTCGTATTTTGATACACAGCCGAGATACAAGAAGCCAGCTTGGGGCTGCATGCTCTCCAGCTGTCTGCTTTATCTGCTCTGGTTATCAAAATACGGGGGACCCTGTGCCATTATTTCCAATTTTTTATTTATTTTACACTCCACTCCAGAGACCTAGACAACTACTATGAGGTCAACCAATGACAGACACCAACATGCCGGCTGTCTATCAGCAACCAGACTGTCACAGAGGGTGGGCGGGGGAAGCAGTGAAAATGCATGAGATTTAATGAGCGGACCAGGAAGCAGTATGACTGCTGCATGGAGACTTGGTAAGTATAATTGTCCTGCTTTAATCCCCATTTTGCTTCCTCTGGCAGCCCCGTAGCCCTCACTAACACCAATATACAGCACACAGTTCGGGTCCCCATTGAGTTATATAGCGTTCGGGGTCAAATTCAAATTAAAGTCCGGCCGGACTCGCCGAACATCTGCATGTTCGCCAACCTCTACTCTTTAGATTAAAAGTCTTTACAATGTTGAGAGTGCAGAAAGCAATGTGCATCAAAGTAAATTGTACGCAAAGAGCCCTCCATAAACCATCATGGGATTTTACTAACAAGTGATGGGAAAGTGTCATGTGCTCAGAGGTTGCTTTGCAGGGGCTTTCACCTTTTTGCCCCTTTTCGAAAAACCAACATAAATTGGAAACCAGACGAAACCCATTAAATGACAAACTGCCCTACCAGACACACGAGAGACAAAAGTGGTCAATCAGGAAGCCAATACATGAGTAGGTTTACACAAACTGACAAGTGAAAGTCTAAATTCAGACAATCATCCCAAACACGTGGTTTCAACTTGACCACAATATTCCAACTTTGTGGGTCACATATGTTTCAGACAGCCACTATCCATGAATGATTGTTTTCGTAAAAATTGCTTCCCTGGAGTTGGGGCAATTTAAGGGAAAGCCAAATCCATCATGGATTCTACTCAATGGCGAGACGCAGATTTGATGGTATTTTAGGTTTCGGCACATGTCAAGATCCTACAAATGGCCTCTAATTACATTTTGTTAAGGTTCGCTTCCCTTTATGAAAACGCCAACTCTGAATATATTATTTTTAAGCCTGTTGGGCAACAAGGGGTTAGTAAAGTCTGTCCCGTCTTGCTTTCTACGCCTCCCCTGCTCCCGTAAATCCTTCATCAGGGGGTTGTGCAAACTGAAGATTGTGAGCTGATGTCCATGGAAAGCTCATTTAGTGTCCAAAGGCAACTCAATCAGCTGCAGGGAGAGAGACTGATCCAGAGTCAGTCAATATATGTCTTCGGTGATAGAGAGGGAGCACCGGCTACCCCTCCGTCACCGGCGCTCTCATCTACTCTAATCAATGTTATTTCACAAAGCACGCTTAGCCGGGTTTAACCCTATTTACACCAGGAGACTGAACAGACTATAGACATCCAACATATATTCACTTGAATTAAAAAGAATGTTGGCGATGATGGACTGCTAGGAAAATAGGAGATATCACCGGAAAACACAATTTATTGGCTATAACAAGTGCAGATACAAAAAAAATTAATAATTCTCCCACAGCAGACTTCCTCATTACTCGTAAACCCTTGCCCCCCCACCCCCCTTCCCCGGAGTCTGGAGCCCAGGATCCCTAAGTAATGGCATATTCTAGCAATATACGAGGGTCTGCTGATAAGTCTTTGTGATCTTTTTTTTGTTTCTGTGGTAAAGAATGTTACATCACATGAAAGCCTTGTGTCTAATATAGGTTTTCAAAATTTTGTGTTTGTTGCTCATGGCAACAGTATTCTACGCACGCGGGAAAACAAAATGGTGGAGTCTAATACGATATTCACAGCAACTGACAGCAGAGGAGCGATAAAATTCTTGTTTCTGAAAGAAAAGTCCGGGAAGGATATTCATGGTGATATGTCGCAGACATTGAGGGATCAATGCCCTTCATATTCCACAATTAAAAACTGGGTTGCCAAATATAAAACGGGCCACTTCAGCACCAATGATCAGGAACGTCCTGGACGCCCGAGAGTGGTGGTTGTTCCAGAGATCGTCAATGCTGTGCACAACCTCATACTGGAGAATCGATGAATTTCAGCTCAAGCAATAGCAGACATCATGGGGATTTCCCGTGAACGTGTTTGTGTCATTATCCATGAACATTTGGATATGAGGAAGCGATCAGCAAAGTGGCTCCCCAAATGTTTGACAACAGATCAGAGAAACATGCGAGTGCAAACTTCCCGATCCATTTTTCATCATTGCCGGACTGATAAGAACTTCCTGGATCGACTGGTCACTATGGATGAGACCTGGATTTATTTGTATGACCTTGAAAACAAGGAGCAGTCAAAAGAGTGGAGGCACAGTGGTTATCCTCATCCAAAGATGTTCAGGGTGCAAAAATCAGCCACTAAGGTGATGGTGTCTGTGTTCTGGGATAAGGAGGGTGTGCTGCTAGTGGACTACCTTCAAAGGGTTCCACCATCAATGCAAGGTATTACATTGAACTTTTGGACCAATTGAAGGCAGCTCTGAAAGCCAAAAGGCGCGGCAAGCTGTCCAAAGGAATCTTATTCCTGCAAGACAACGCCTCCGCTCACACTGCACAAGTGACCACGGCAAAACTGGCAGAGCTGGGCTTCCAGCTGGTTGACCACCTACCTTATTCACCAGATCTAGCTCCCTCCGACTATCATCTGTCTCCAAACCTGAAGAAACACCTCAAGGGTACCAAATTTCACACCATTTCTGATGCCATGGCTGCTACAGATGCCTGGTTTGAGGCACAACCGAAATCCTTCTTTTTGCTAGGCTTACAGAACTTGGAATACCAATGTAAGAAGTGTGCTGTCATCAGTGGAGAGTATGTGGAATAAATGTAAATTTCCATCATCCTATCTCGTTTCTTTCTGGGTAAAGCTCATCAGCAATCCCTCGTAATGTCACCTTTTAATATGGAAACGGCCCTATAGGTGGTTTTCCGGCCCTACAAAATCCTTAAAGCATAACCATTGTGTAGATTTTTATTTAATAAATCAATAGTACACATAAAAATAAGCAACTTTGTAAGATATCTTATCCAAAAAATCTGCTTCTTTCACTGACAGAATTGATCAGTCATTATCAAAATTCTCAATTCCGAGGTTAAATCTGTATTCAGAGATTATTTGACAATGGGAGGAGGGAGGAGCTAAAGGCAGAGGGAGGAGCTAGAGGCACAGCTCCACCCCTCCTCCCTCTTCTATCTTCATAGAATCTCATCAGCACCAACTGACATCTCTCTCATTAATGGGAAAGTCTTCACTGAATACAGATTTTAACTCAGAATTGAAAATTCCTCTAAGATAAGATATATTACAAAGTTGATTGTTTTCATCTTTACTATTGATTTATGAAAAAAATTAAAGCAATATTTACGCTTTACGATCAGATATCAATAAAATAACTAAGGCATTCTGTTACTCTGCATTCTTACAGCTGACTGCGAGGGTGCGTTTTTTACTTCCCAAGGGCAGGATAGCTCTGTATTTTTGAGCAGCATAGTCTCATTGAATTGAACAGACTCCGCCATAATGAGAAGTATGGAACTGTGTGTGTGAATCAGGAAAAGACAAGAACAAAGGCGCTCCCTGTGAGAACCAGAACTGGTAAGTAGACATAAGTGAGTACAGTACTGCTCATCTGAGGTGGTTGGGTTTGGCAGGCAGTATTGATCAAAGCTGTAGTATAACGACCAAGGTTGCTCCATCGACAGAAGGTTCCTGAAGCACAAAAATGTGAGCTCAGGAGAAAAAGACATGTGGTATCATCTGGGAACTGCCATTGCTAAATTGACACAAGGTCACAGTAGGTTTAGGGACTTTATTGGACTACACATTTCATGGATGATTCAACAACTTATTCAGGATAATTGAAGAAGGGGGTGGATCATCCCTGAAACATGTAGTCCAATAAAATCCCTAAATTTACTTGAATACACGTTTCAGGGATGATCCGTCGCCTTTTTTAGGCCTCCTTAAGAAGGGGATGGATCATCCATGAAATACGTAGTCCTATAAAATCCCTAGATCTACTGGACTAAGTGTTTCAGGGATGATCCGTTCCCTTAAGGATACCTGAAGGGGATAGATCATCCCTGAAATGCATAGACCAATAAAATCCCTAAATCTACTGAACTACACATTTCAGGGTCAATCCGTTCTCTTCAGGACACCTGAAGGAAGGGATGGATCGTCCCTGAAACACGTTATCCAATAAAATCCCTAATCCTACTGGACTACACCATCCAGGGTGTCGTCCCCATCTTCAGGATTCCTGAAGAAAGGGATTGATCATTCCTGAAAAGCATAGTCCAATGAAATCCCTAAATTCACTGGGCTACACATTTCAGGGATGATCTGTTTCCTTCAGGACACGTGAAGAAAGGGATGGATGATCCCTGAAACGCATAGTCCAATAAAATCTCTAAATCTACTGGACTACGCATTATGACCCATTCCCTTCAGAACTACTGAAGAAGGGGGATGAATCATCCCTGAAACACGTAGTCCAATAAAGTCCCTAGATCAACTGGACTACACATTTCAAGGACAACCTTCCCCCTTCAGACCACCTGAAGGAGAGGATCAATCGTCCCTGAAATGCATAATCCAATAAATCCTGTTGTGAATACATTTTCCAGTTTGGGGCTCCCTCTTGTGGTCAAGTGCTGGTGGTGCAGTTGATTTGTGGAATGAAATCCACACACCTGTAGAGGACTGGCAATCAGGGTCAGACTGGGACTATATAACTGAGCAGTTTTCTCTTGCTACTTGCCGGTGCTCAATGGACATCCTGTGTGTTAAGGACATTCTGTAACCAGCTCTGCTCACAGCCAGAATTCCTCTCATATAAGTGGTCTTTGTACCTCTGTTTTCCACTTTCTTGTTGTTTTTTTCTGCTTAATACTAATGCTTGATTCCTATTTTGTCTGTGTGGAGTTCTTGGTGGAATGGGATCATTCCCTGCTGGGAGTGTCTGTATACGTAGCTCCAGGATTCTGCAAGGTATTGTGTTTGTCATGCTTGGTATTAATTCAGTCCCTCATCTGTATTAGTGTTTTTGGATCCTAGTAACATTTGAGTGCTGATTCAGTGGGGGAGAGGTTGTGTGACCTCAGGATTTTTCCATATCAGAAGTGCTGGTATATATTAGGGTTTTTACGGCTGTAGACAGTGCTTCTTCCTATCCTTTTCTATAAAGATAATTTGGGCCTCACCTTTGCTGAATCTGTCTTTTCTGGCTTTGTATTGTGTTTTTCTATATCACTGTAGCCTTTACACGTGGAGGGCTATCTTTGGGGACTGCTCCGAGGCAGATTAGCTTTCTTATATTTCTATTTGTGAGAATATTTAGTTCTCCAGCTGTGTCGAGACGACTAGGTAATCGTAGGCTCGTCCCACGGCTACTTCTAGTTGTGTGTCAGGATTAGGTCTGCAATCCGTTAAGGTTCCAGCCACTCTGCTACTATTTGGATTTCTGCATTTTTTGATCCTCCACGGTCCCCGAATCATAAAATCCTTAAACCTACTGGACTACTCGTTTCAGGGATGATTCGACCCATCTTTAGGATTCCTGAAGAAGGGATGGATCATCCCTGAAACGCATAGTTCAATAAAATCCCTAAATTCACTGGACTACGCATTTCAGGGATGATCCATTCCTTTCAGGACACCTGAAGAAAGGGATGGATGGTCTCTGATATGCAGAGTTCAATATAATCCCTACGTCTATGGACTACACGTTACGATCCATCCCCTTCAGGATTCCTGAAGGGGATGGATCATCCCTGAAACGCGTAGTCAAATAAAGTTCCTAAAACTACTGTGATCTTGTGCCAATTTATCAACGGCAGTGCCCCAACGAAAGCACATCTCGGCTTGGGTTACTCAGGAATCACACATTCGTGTTGCTCGGTTCATGGACAGACCGTAATGCATGGACAGGCCACTAGTCTCCTGATCCGAGCTAAGTGCGTCAAAGACATATCATAGGTAGTTTGATCAGGTCAAGAGACTTGGTGGTCTGGCAGTCTTGCATTTAACATTTTTTTTTTTCGATGGCATGCAAAATAGTTTTTCTTAATTGTATAAAACATTTTTTTCTTTTATATTTATGGATGGATATTAATAAAGATTACCAAAATTTTAAATGCTGGGGAAAAAAAAATGCCCGTTGCATTTTTGCTTTTCTTTCGAACAGCTCACATCAGTGTAATTCAGAAATAAGATGTGCAGACACTGAAGAGGCTCATAATGTGTGTCTTACAATAATTTACCTTTTTTCCCCGGCTACAGGACCAAAGCAGCATTCCATCATCAGTGATTAAGATGAAGACAGCAACTTAACCTGAGGCATCTGGTGACATTTGGAAGTGATGCATTTGTGCATCGCCGGCCAACAAACCACTGGGCAGTCATCATTGCTTCTACTCTTGTACAAGCGGCTGGAGAGGTTTCCACTGAATAAACAAAGGATTGTTAAAGCTGTAAAAGCCGTAGTTATTTAATCTATGATTCACAGAATTTATGATTATTGGGGGTGTCCAAAAGAAGGGCCAGATGGTGACCCCCCAGGCAACTAAGGATGGGTGGATTTTTCTTCATTTTTTTTCTGTTCTTTTTAATAAAGGAAGTCATTTTTTAAAGGGGGTTTCCACAATGGGAATATTGATGGCCTGTTTTTGGATCATAGCTGAACAATGGGGACCCCAGCAAATCAGCAGATTGAAGGGGGTGCGGAACTTAGCACGTTGATACTGACTTTTAGGATTGCTACTTCTAATACGTAGTGTTAGAGTTTAAGTCTTCCTCCCTAAAGTGACAATTTGCATATTTAATTTCCCGGAAGAGCATTGCATGGCCTATAAGTCTCCTTACACCAACATGTCACTCAGTTCTTTACACTGAGGAGGGGGAACACCCTGAAACACGTGTCTGCAAATTGAGATTCTAGTTTGGATTTTATTGAAAGTCATATGGGTTGATATTAACTATTAGGATTGCTACTTCCAATGGGCGGCACTAGAGTTCGTCTTCTTCCTGTCTAAAAAGGCAATTTACATAAGTCTCCTTACATTTGCATGCCACTCTCCACAAAAAGAAAATTTACCCCAATAAGGAGCCTCTCACCCAGCCAAATCAGATCTGTTGCTTTGCACTGAGGAGGGGCAACACCAAGAAACACCATGGATTTTATTGAAAGTCATTAGGCAAGCCTCGTTGATATTGACTATTAGGATTGCCATTTGCAATGGGCAGCACTAGAGTTCAAGTCTCCTTCTCTAAAAAGGTAATTTGCATATTTAATTTCTCAGAGGAGCATTGCATGGCTTATAAGTCTCCTTACACTGACATGTCACGCTCCACAAGAATAAACTTTATCCCAGTAAGAAACCTCTCCCTTAGCCAAATCACACCTCAGGCTTTGCACTGATGAGGGACAACACCCTGAAACACGTGTCTGCAAATTGAAATTCTAGTTTGGATTTTATTGAAAGTCATATGGGTTGATATTGAATATTATAATTGCTAGTTTCAAAGGGTGGCAGTAGAATTCAAGTCTTCTTCCTCTGTAAAGAGGCAAATGGATATTTAATTCCTCAGAGGAGCATTGCATGGCCTATAAGCCTTCTTACACTGATAGGTCGCTCTGCACAAAGAGAAACTTTATCTCAGTAAGAAACCTCTCACCTAGCTTAATCAGATCTCTTGTTTTGCACTGATGAGGGTTAACACCCTGAAACACGTGTCTGCAAATTGAAATTCTAGTTTGGCTTTTATTGAAAGTCATATGGGTTGATATTGACTATTCAGATTGCTAATTAGAATAGGTGGCACTTGAATTGAAATCTTCTTCCTCTCTAAAGTGGCAATTTGCATATTTAATTTTCCAGAGGTGCATTGCATGACCTATAAATCTCCTTACACTGGCATGCCACTCTCCACATAGAGAAACATTACCCTAGTAAGCAGCCTCTCACCTAGCCAAATCAGATCTGTTGCTTTGCACTGAGGAGGGGCAACACACAGAAACACAATGTCTGTAATTTGAGATTCTAGTTTGGGTTTTATTGAAAGTCATATGGGTTAATATTGACTATAAGGATTGCTTTTTCCAATGGGCAGCAGTAGAGTTAAAGTCTTCTTCCTCTCTAGAAGAGAAGAAGCAATTTTAATTTTTAATTTCCCAGAGGCCAATTGCATGGCCTATAAGTCTCCTTCCACTGGCATGTCACTCTGAACAAGGAAAAATGTATTCCAAGTAAGAAACGGCTCACCTAGGCAAATCAGATCTGTTGCTTTGCACTGATGAGGGGCAACTCCCTGATACACCAGGTTTGCAAATTGAGATTCTTTATTGTTTTTTATTCGAAAGTCACATGGCAAGGCTTGTTAAATGGTTGATATTTACTATAAGGATTTCTACTTTCAATGGGCGGAACTAGAGTAAGTCTTCTTCCTCTCTAAAGAGGCAATTTGCATACTTAATTTCTCAGAGGAGCATTGCATGACTTATAAGACTCTTTACACTGGCATGTCACTCTACACAAGGAGAAACTTTATCCCAGTAAGAAACCTCTCCCCTAGCCAAATCAGACCTCAGGTTTGGCACTGATGAGGGGTAACGCGCTGAAACATGTGTCTGCAAATTGAGATTCTAATTTGGATTTTATTGAAAGTCATATGGGTTGATATTGACTATTATAATTGCTACTTCCAACGGGTGGCAGTAGATTTAAGTCTTCTTCCTCTATAAAAGAGGCAATTGCATATTTAATTACCCAGAAAAGCATTGCATGGCCTAAGTCTCCTTACATTGGCATGTCACTCTGCGCAAGGAGAAACTTTTTTCCAGTAGGAAACCGCTCACCTAGCCAAATCCAATCTCTTGCTTTACACTGATGAGGGACAACTCCCTGATACACGATGTTTGTGAATTGAGATTCTTTTTTGGCTTTTATCGATTTCTACTTTCAATGGGCGGAACTAAAGTAAGTCTTCTTCCTCTCTAAAGAGGAATTTTGCATATTTAATTTCTCAGAGGAGCATTGCATGACTTATAAGACTCTTTAAACTGGCATGTCACTCTCCACAAGGAGAAACTTTATCCCAGTAAGAAACCTCTCACTTAGCCAAATCAGAACTCTTGCTTTGCACTGCTGAGGGGCAACGCCCTGAAACACGTGTCTGCAAATTCTAATGAGAATTCTAATGAGATTCTAATTTGGATTTTATCGAAAGTCATATGGGCTGATATTGAGTACTAGGATTGCTACTTCCAATGGGCAGCACTAGAGTTCCAGTCCTCTTTCTCTCTAAAAAGGCAATTTGCATATTTAATTTCTCAGAAGAGCATTGCATGGCTTATAAGTTTCCTTACACTGGCATGTCACTCTGCACAAATAGAAACTTCAGCCCAGTAAGAAACCTGTCACCTAGCCAAATCAGATCTCTTACTTTGCTCCAATGAGGGGCAACTCCCTGAAACATGTGTCTGCAAATTTAGATTCTAATTTGGATTTTATTGAAAGTCATATGGGTTGATATCGACTATTAGGAGTGATATTTTCAATGAGCGGCACTAGAGTTCAAGTCTTCCTCTCTAAAGAGGCAATTTCCATATTTAATTTCCCAGAGGAGCATTGTATGAATTACAAGGCTCCTTACATTGGAATGTCACTCTACACAAGGAGAAACTTTATCCCAGTAATAAACCTCTCACTTAGCCAAATCAGAACTTTTGCTTTGCACTGATGAGGGGCAACATCCTGAAACATGTGTCTGCAAATTGAGATTCTAATTTGGATTTTATTGAAAGTCATATGGGTTGATATTGACTATTTGGATTGATACTTCCAATGGGTGGCCCTGCAGTTCCAGTCCTCTTCCGCTATGAAGAAAATAGGATACCCAATATTGAGTGAAAAATCTTCGGGGTCAGTGCAAGGGGTTGTTTTTCCAATAGAGGTGGCAAGAAGCCAAAGAATTAAGCCAGGTGCCACCCCCCTCCTCTCCAAGAAGACTTTGCTGAAACTAAAGAATCTATTCACTCACATCTCAATCAGATTTAAAGATGCCAGCATTAACAAAAGTAATATCCTGCCCGCCGGGGCTAAAGAGTAAAAGTGGTAATGGACGGTGTCTAAGATCAGATTTTATGCCTTAATCGGCCAAATGTCTAGACATTTTAAGATCCCAACTGAAAGATATGTCCGCATCCTGTAGACATTCTGCAAATTGTTGACTACTCGTCTCAAAAATGTTCTTCATACAGAAGATGCAATGCAATATTGATGTTCTATGAAGGGAAAAGTTAAAGGGGTTTTCCATTTTAAAGTTCCTTTTAAATCAATAGATCTTGGAATAATGATAATTACCACAATTGGATGTATTTAAACAAAATGCGCTGAGATAATCTTATACATGTGCCCCTGCTATGTACTGTGTACTGGCACTGGCATGAAGGTGGCTGAAATTAGGATGTAACAGCGCGCTCCATCAATCTTGGCCAACTACAAAACAGTGCTTATAAGCTCAAAACAGTAGAACTTGTAAGCACGGTGAATGGTTGACCACTGCTGCAAGACAACTGGGGTGGTCGGTCTCCTAGACAATGAGCTGTATGCAAATTAATAGTGTTAATATATCAAAAATGGCATTTTTTTAACAGTAAGAATGCAAAAGTGTTTGTTTTCACAAGCACTATCCATCAATTTCTATGAAGATGGGAATAATCTTTTAAACCGCCTACTAAAAGAGCAAGAGGACCTTAGGTAAATGCCGCTTTGTCCCATGTCATAATCCAAGTAGTATATGTCACACGATGTTTGGCTCGAAACTCACCGAGTGTCAGGACTACTACTGTGTGGGGTCAGACACTCCACACAATGCTGCTTTTGAGTTGCACAGAAAGGCTCAGGCGTCGACCAGCTGTGCTCTTGTTAGTAATCGGGCTTGCAGAAGTTAATTTCTGCTAGCCTGTGGATTACTGCAGGAGACCTATCACAATCGCCTCAGCCCTTTTTAAGAAGATGGAGCCTGCTCTCCCATGCCGATGTTAGCTTTTGCGATCCCAGTCCTTGTGCTTTGATATTCGGTTGCTGGTGAACTTCTGTGTGCTGTGTGGTGAGTTGTGGAAATACTCTTGTTGTCTGATTATTTCCTCCCTTCCTTTAGTTTCCTCCTGATCACATACTGTCTATACCTCTGAGAGCGATTCTTGTGAGTCTCAGTTTGGGTTTTTCCCCATCTGTTTATTTGTGTGGGATTAACCACTTTTGATCCAGCCCTCTCTTGGGTGGAGGGAGGAGGCCACTAGACCAGGGTTGTTCAGGAGCTAGGGTTAGGCAGGCAGCCCAAACATCGTCACCTTAAGGCGTATCTTTGAGATCAGGGTCAGCCATCGTTCTCGTAGCCGGAGTGCCAGTTAAGGCTCTTCTGTTCCTAGTGTTCCTGTCACACCCTGTGACAGTATACCAGATAACCATATATTCGCTGGCCATTCACTTTATGAATCTGATGGTGAATGCTACTCCATTGCTAGCCATGTGACCCGACCTCACATATATATGAACGCTCTGTTTGGCTGAATGTACATGTTCCAAATGGGGTGGGTGCGGAGTAAAAGCCCACATACACATTACAGGCATCCAAACCTGCCTATCAATAGTTTTAATTCATGACAAACATGACATCTTTTATTCTCCAGCTAGAGAAGTCTTACTCTGCTGTTCCCAAAGGGAACTCAAGAGCTCTTGGTTGAGCCAAACATTCAAGTATATAGGGTAGTTGGGAACAATACTTATCAGCAGACAGTCATCTCTGGTATATGGGCAAATTACTCCGCTGCCAGATCCCATTGGCTGAAGTGTATGTCCACGAAATACAATGGGTGAGGCTGCTCAAATACAACATGCCCAATCCTTTTATTCCCCCATTGCAGGTCATAGGCATTAGCTCGTCTGTCGGTAATGTACTTCTATAGCATCCAATACTCAAAAATGGCAAACAGAACTTGACAAAAAAAGTGTAATCTCAGCTCACCCATAAACAATAAGCTGCAGATACTGGAAGGACAAAAAAAGACGCACATTTGGGTCTTATCCTGGTGTGAAACACAGGAAGTTGCTCACCTAAAATAGCTGTGCGAAGCCATGACTACTATAGAAGACATAGGGTATGTATAACGGCTGCTGCAGTCCCCGTCAATATCATGAGAATGGGTGCAGAGAGAAAGGGGTTAACCACAGTTTTGGTGACTCAATAAAACTAGAGGACGATAAGATTCTAGTGACTTTATTCACCTACACATTTTGGAGCCCCTGCTCCTTCAGGAAAAAAAAATGTGATTTTCTCCTGAAGAAGGAACAGTGGCTCCGAAACGCGTAGAAGAATAAAGTCACTAGAATCTTTTCATCTAACTCCAGTTTTATTTGATTCCGCAGTACGGTGCTTATCCCTATTCTCTCTGCGCCAACCATCAACAATGACTGCAAGGGATCTCACATCTCAAGATGGTGCACAAGAAAAAGGCTCCATGTTGGAAAAGCAGAACAGTCCCAAAGTTTTGAATGATATCCAAAAAGATAGGAATAAAAAGGTTTCATTTCACAGTTAAAAACATATTATAAGGAGCAGCGACTTCCAAGAGACTTTTCTGCGCATTTCAAACTATGATGTTCTTAATCATAGCAAATGATTCGAAAAGCATTGGCTAGTCTCTTGTATTTCCTATCTTTTTTTAAATATTGTAGAGTTGAAACTTATACCATGTCCTCTTGTCCTATTTCTCGGATTTAAAAAGGTGTTATCCATCATAGTTCACCAATCCTCCACCACCCTTGTTTCAACACCTCCCAGGGTCTCCTGTAGGTCTCTTCTTCCTGATCTTTCTTAGCGTATCTTAAGACAATCCCTGGCTGAGGAAGGTCATCACCACTATGGTTATTGATTGGTTATCGAATGACCAAATAGTTAGTCAATCGATAACCATAGTGATGATGACCTTTCTCAGTTATTTCCTATGTGTTGGGGGAGATAAAGGATGGACTGACCATTGGGGGACCAAGAAGAAGAGTATCACAATTCTTTTGACTTCATGACCTTACAAAAAAAAAAGTGGACAATCCACTTATATAGAATATAGTGTTCCCTCTCAATCCCAAAATAGCCAATAATAGAAAACATGAAAAATGGGGTTTTGACACCTCCCAGGATCTCCTGCAGGTCTCTTCTTCCTGGTCTTTGTTAGCCTATCTTAGCCAATCCCTGGTTGAGGAAGGTCATCATCACAATGGTTATCGATTGACCAAATAACTATAGTTAGGTCCAGAAATATTTGGACAGTGACACAATTTTCGCGAGTTGGGCTCTGCATGCCACCACATTGGATTTGAAATGAAACCTCTACAACAGAATTCAAGTGCAGATTGTAACGTTTAATTTGAAGGTTTGAACAAAAATATCTGATAGAAATTGTAGGAATTGAACACATTTCTTTACAAACACTCCACATTTTAGGAGGTCAAAAGTAATTGGACAAATAAACCAAACCCAAACAAAATATTTTTATTTTCAATATTTTGTTGCGAATCCTTTGGAGGCAATCACTGCCTTAAGTCTGGAACCCATGGACATCACCAAACGCTGGGTTTCCTCCTTCTTAATGCTTTGCCAGGCCTTTACAGCCGCAGCCTTCAGGTCTTGCTTGTTTGTGGGTCTTTCCGTCTTAAGTCTGGAATTGAGCAAGTGAAATGCATGCTCAATCGGGTTAAGATCTGGTGATTGACTTGGCCATTGCAGAATGTTCCACTTTTTTGCACTCATGAACTCCTGGGTAGCTTTGGCTGTATGCTTGGGGTCATTGTCCATCTGTACTATGAAGCGCCGTCCGATCAACTTTGCGGCATTTGGCTGAATCTGGGCTGAAAGTATATCCCGGTACACTTCAGAATTCATCCGGCTACTCTTGTCTGCTGTTATGTCATCAATAAACACAAGTGACCCAGTGCCATTGAAAGCCATGCATGCCCATGCCATCACGTTGCCTCCACCATGTTTTACAGAGGATGTGGTATGCCTTGGATCATGTGCCGTTCCCTTTCTTCTCCAAACTTTTTTCTTCCCATCATTCTGGTACAGGTTGATCTTTGTCTCATCTGTCCATAGAATATTTTTCCAGAACTGAGCTGGCTTCATGAGGTGTTTTTCAGCAAATTTAACTCTGGCCTGTCTATTTTTGGAATTGATGAATGGTTTGCATCTAGATGTGAACCCTTTGTATTTACTTTCATGGAGTCTTCTCTTTACTGTTGACTTAGAGACAGATACACCTACTTCACTGAGAGTGTTCTGGACTTCAGTTGATGTTGTGAACTGGTTCTTCTTCACCAAAGAAAGTATGCGGCGATCATCCACCACTGTTGTCATCCGTGGACGCCCAGGCCTTTTTGAGTTCCCAAGCTCACCAGTCAATTCCTTTTTCTCAGAATGTACCCGACTGTTGATTTTGCTACTCCAAGCATGTCTGCTATCTCTCTGATGGATTTTTTCTTTTTTTTCAGCCTCAGGATGTTCTGCTTCACCTCAATTGAGAGTTCCTTAGACCGCATGTTGTCTGGTCACAGCAACAGCTTCCAAATGCAAAACCACACACCTGTAATCAACCCCAGACCTTTTAACTACTTCATTGATTACAGGTTAACGAGGGAGACGCCTTCAGAGTTAATTGCAGCCCTTAGATTCCCTTGTCCAATTACTTTTGGTCCCTTGAAAAAGAGGAGGCTATGCAATACAGAGCTATGATTCCTAAACCCTTTCTCCGATTTGGATGTGAAAACTCTCATATTGCAGCTGGGAGTGTGCACTTTCAGCCCATATTATATATATATATAATTGTATTTCTGAACATGTTTTTGTAAACAGCTAAAATAACAAAACTTGTGTCACTGTCCAAATATTTCTGGACCTAACTGTATTTGGTCTATTGATAACCATAGTGATGATGACCTTCCTCAGTTATTTCCTATGTGTTGAAGGAGATAAAGGTTGGACAGACCATTGGGGGACCAAGAAGAAGAGCATCACTTTTTCAATTCTTTTGACTTTATGAACCTTAAAAAAAAAAGTGGACAATCCACTTATATAGAATATAGTGTTCCCTCTCAATCCCAAATAGCCAATAATAGAAAACATGAAAAATGAGGTTTTGAAACCTCCCAGGGTCTCCTGTAGGTGTCTTCTTACTCTTCTTTCTTAGCCTATCTTAGCCAATCCCTGGCTGAGGAAGGTCATCATCACTATGGATATTTGGTCAATCGATAACCATAGTAATGATGACTTTCCTCAGTTATTTCCTAGGTGTTGAGGGAGATAAAGGTTGGACAGACCATTGGGGGACCAAGAAGAAGAGCATCACTTTTTCAATTCTTTTGACTTTATGACTCTAAAAAAGTGGACAATCCACTTATATAGAATTAGTGTTCCATCTCAATCCCAATATAACTAATGGTAGAAAACATGAAAAATGGGAGTTTGACACCTCCCGGGATCTCCTGCAGGTCTCTTCTTCCTGGTCTTTGTTAGCCTATCTTAGCCAATCCCTGGTTGAGGAAGGTCATCATCACTATGGTTATCGATTGACCAAATAACTACCTAATTGGTCAATCGATAACCATAGTGATGATGACCTTCCTCAGTTATTTCCTATGTTTTGAGGGAGATAAAGGTTGGACAGACCATTGGGGGACCAAGAAGAAGAGCATTACTTTTTCAATTCTTTTGACTTTATGACTCTTAAAAAAGTGGACAATCCAGAGTGTTCCATCTCAATCCCAATATAGGCAATAGTAGATAACCTTGAATATCAGAAAAAAAACATCGACTCTTTACTGGAAACAAGAGAAAACTAGTCCAAAGGACATGTCGGTTCCTTGACGTGAGTGGTATTGAGTTGAAATATAACCTACAGCCTGTGGACAAGTGTGGCGCTATTTCTGGAATAATTTATCCTTTTTTCCCCCTCGTAGAACCTTTTACATTTTCGAAATACTATATATCTATAAAATAAAGGTTTTTCTAAGACTGGTATGTTTTTTTTCTCTCTTGCCGCTTTTCTGTCTGTTAGTTTGCCTTTTGGTCAGAGTGCTAACTTGGTCGCGTATTAAGTCATGTGTCAGCACAGAAGACATGGCATCAAGAGGAATGGCCCAGTGTCTGGATGTCAGTCTGAGTGCTAGTGATTCATGGAGTGAGATCATCGGTGGAAGAGCTCTGCATTAGTCCAGACTGTATATTAGAATAAGTAACAAGCCGGGCGTCAGATGGAGAGTGCCAGCAGATTCTGCATCAATCTCGCCAGGAAGAGTTTGACACCTTGTTCTAGGTAGAAACGACAAAGTGCTTTAGGAAATCTATCTGTCACCAGCTTCTGTAAGCAGGATTACAGGATTATCCATTAGTGCAATAAATGCTGGAAATAAGTGCTGCAAAATAAGGAACGTTCTATATAATATCCTTACATCTGAGCTGCTTACAAATTGTTGTCCTTCAGATTTTCTGCGCCGATGCATCACTTGTAATCAAAATTTGCATAAAGGACAGTTGTCATATAAGTATGATACAACACTTTGGCATTTGATTGTAGGCGTGAGAACCCATTTCATTATGGCTTAGACTTTGTACTTTCCTTCTAACGTCATGGACTCTTAACATCATGAAACTTTAATATATTGTGAGCAGAAATCCAAAAAGCAAGGGGCACTCACCACTCATCCCACCATGGAATACAGAATATATTCGCTAACAGATGCGAAGACCAAGCTTCCGCTAAGCCCAGGTATAATGCTCACCGCCGGAGATGGTGAAGCGGCAAGCAGAAGTGGACCCGCTGGGTCACAGGGGTATCCAGGCCTACCCTTTAGTGGAAGGAGCTTGACTAAGTGCCCACCATGAGGTGGACATCAGGACAAGGGCAGGCGAGGGCATAGACAGGCTGAGTCTCTAGCAAGTACAGAGACAACCAGGGTAGCTGAGGCCGACACCACTGGCAAGACGGATTGGCAGAATCACTACCAAGGCTTGGGCCATCAGAGTGGCTGATGCAGACAGCTCAGCCAGGATGGGCAGGCAGAGTCACTAGAGCCAACAGGGCAGGATGGGCTGGAACCAGGTACAGACAGGACGGACTGGAACCAGGTGTCAACAGGGCCGGAAGGGCTGGGATCAGGTATAGACAAGACAGCATGGATTGGGACCAGATGCCAACAGTGCAGTACACTGTTGGGCTGCGAGCAGATACAGGCAAAACAGGATGGACAAGGGGACCTGACAACTAGCTGGCTAGGGCACAAACCACTAACTAATAACTTTTGGGATGTGCGATTCATGTCTTCTCCATGTGTGCTACAAACCACTAACTAAACAAGGACATTGATCAGGCACCTCCTCTAGTGGGAGAGTGCCTTAAGTACCCATTACCTCTCAGCAATAGGCTGAGAGGCACTTCTTGGGAGTGACACATGAGCGCTTTAAGAGAAGGGCAGAGGTGCACGCGCAGGCCCTAGGAGCATTCCTGGAAGCCTGTTCCCAGTGCACAGGCCCCAGAAGGGGGAAGAAGGAAGCACCCGAGTAGAGGAGCGCGAGGATGCCAGACAGTGTGGAGAGAACCAGCCGCAGAGGTAAGTGCGTGTCTCTGCGAGAAGGAGTGCAGCGACACCAGTGCTACACCAGGGTGCACAACCTGTGGCCTAGGGGGCCACATGTGGCTGCAATACCTTCCTGTGCGGCATTTAACCATGTCTGACATGCAAAATACACGCAAGCAGCTACCAGAGAGAAAGGGAAGCACTGCACCGGCAGGTAGCGAAGGCATAATATGTACCCTTCTCTGGAACGCCAATATTTTGGCACATTGTGGTAGTCCCATAGCATGGAATATCTAGATGGTGTGAAGTGGCAAAGCATGAATGTGCAGAACATGCCTGACAGGACACTTTATCCCTGTTCCAAAATGGAGCTGCAGAAATAACTGAGCGTATCTCTTGACAGCCCCCTTGAGAATAAATGGAGCAGTGGTTGAGCATGTGCAGTGCCATCTAATTGTAATGGGAATCAAAATTCCCCATTCTGCCTATCAGTGGGGGTCTCAGCAGTTGGGTTCCCACCATTTAAGTTATCACCTATCCTGTAGACAGGTGTTAACTTGTTTTCACCAGATAATCCCTTTAACTACAGTGGAGGAAGCTGAATAACTGGTCTCTTCCTTCCTAGATTGTGAATGGGGAGAAGGGGACCTTCATCCACCAGATAGGCTGCTGCTTCCGTCTATGTGTTTTGGGCCGTAGTGTAACGTTACGACAAAAGTGAATACAATGACTTGGTAAGAATATGTAGACGACTCCTGATGAGTAAAATAGATTTTTCGGTCAGGTTTTGAAGCATAACAACCTATAAGAGAAGTCATTCATACATACCCTTATTGGCAGAAAAGTGTTCCTAGTAACGCTCATTTCTGCTAAGTGGGAGGCAGTGTAAACGCAAATAATGTTAAGACCATGCACACGATTGTAAAAAATCCAAAATTCTTTAAGTACCATTAAAATGATAAAAAAGTTTGTTACTGATGCGTTTCGAGTCAGTTTGACTCTTAATTGTAAACGCATGAAGATAATGAACTATTGAAAACCTTTGGAATAATCACTGCAACAAGCATATGTTGGACTTTTGGCCATTTATCTATTTAGGTGACTGATTGAATAGTGAATGAACAAAAAAATAAAGAAATAATTATCTAATATATAAAGCTAAGTGTGTGTGTGTGTGTGTGTGTGTGTCCCCGCTAAAGGAATCCGCACCATCGCATTTACATTCACAAAATTTTGCACAGCAGCCTCATTTGACTTACGGAATGTCATAGACTATGTTTTCAATGGAAATTTTAACCCTGCGCTTTACAGTTATTTGCAAAAAAAACCAAAACTGCTTGCCTATGGCAACCAATCACAGCTCTGCTTCTATTTTGCTACAGGTCATTAATTGGAGCTCCGATTGTCCTTTGTTGCCTATAGGAACCATTCTTAGTATAAGAACCATAGCTTATGTATCAGCTAATATGATTTTGTGGCGAGTGGGGGAATGGGAGTGAGTGAGTGAGAGAGGGAGGGAGAGGGAGGGAGAGGGAGAGAGAGGGCGAGTAGGAGAGAGAGAGTGGGAGAGAGTGGGAGAGAGCTAGAGAGTGGGAGAAAGAGAGAGGGAGAGTAGGAGAGAGAGAGTGGGAGAGAGAGAATGGGAGAGAGATACACACAGAGTGAGTGAGGGTAGGAGAGAGGGAGAGAGTAGGAGAGATAGTGCGAGTGGCAGAGACAGAGTGAGAGAGTGGGAGTGAGGGAGAAAGGGAGAGAGATAGTAGGAGAGAGGGTATGAGAGCGGGAGAGAGAGGAGAGAGAGGGATAGTGGCAGAGAGTGAGAGCGTGAGAGAGGGAGACAGTGGGAGAGAGAGGGAAAGCAGGAGAGAGGGAGATAGAGGGGGAGAGTAGAAGAGAGATAGAGAGTGGGAGAGAGGGAGAGAGAGAAGGAGAGAGAGGGAGAGAGAGAGGGAGAGTGGCAGAGAGTGAGAGTGGAAGAGAGGGAGAGTGGGAGAGAAAGTAGGAAAAAGGGAGAGTGGGAGAGAGTAGGAGAGAGAGAGAGAGAGTAGGAGAGAGGGAGAGTGACAGAGAGACAAAGAGTGGGAGGGAGAGAGACATAGAAAGTGAGTGGGAGAGAGTGAAAAAGAGAGTAGCAGAGAGAGGGAGAGTGACAGAGAGACACTTAGTTACTATCCCAGGCAATGCTGGGTATTACAGCTAGTAATAAAAGTAAAAGGGGGAAATATTTTTTTTATAGAATGGTGAAATGACATTACACAACTTCAGATCATGCCAAGGGTTTTTAAATAGTTAGTTTATCAGTTTTATATATTGTAGATATATATAGTCGGAGTGACATGAAACGCGTCAGTTAACCACGTCTTCACTTTATTTCCAGTGGAACTTAAATATTTAATTTTTTTTTACGATTTATTATTTAAAAACTTTATCAAGTACACTTAAAAGACTCCCAAGCTTTGTCTGTGCATGAACATATCAAGCAGGGGAGAGCTGTATCTTGCACTATAAGGTATATATTTTTCACATAGGGTGTAAAGGCACCTTTAGGCACAAGACTCTTGTCTTGGGAAGACTACTCTCAAATAAACCATTATCTCAGATTGACATTTATCAATTTAAAATATGAATTAAAAAAAATAAATAAATCAAAGAATTTCACTGCCGCGATGATTTTCAAACACATTGTAAAGAGTTGGCGCATTAACATTTGCATCGACTACATAAAGTTTTAGCTTTGCCTTTAAATTTAAGCACCCAACATATTGCTTGCAAAAGTCAGAGAATAATATAACCTCATACATCCACTTCCCGGCATCGCAGCAACATTATTCTTATATTTCTTCTTTTTTTTCCCTCTTTCTTACTGTTAAGACCCCCCCACCTCACATACTCAATGTCCCCAACATCCGGGCTGTCACCGTGCTGCCGGCTTTACGATAGTCAGGATAGCCCGTCTCTGCTCTCTCCGCATTCACAGACATAAAAATTTTATTTCCCATATGTCTGGCCAGTTACACAGGAGATAAAACCTCCGTAAATTTCAGCATTATCACCAGGAAGTTAGTTCAGGGGGTTTTATTGGCTCGCTGCCGCTTCTTGGCGTTGACGCAAGTCCAAGTGGTGATGTGATTTACAGGGCGATGAAATGACTCTCTTCTCATCACTGAAGACTAGAGTTGGGGCCGGTTGGGGAGAAAATTTGGCTTCTTCTAACATAATTTAAGGAGAAGCTCTACTGTCCAGCCTGAGCCTGGAAACCTTTTCGAAAACAGCAATAACGTATATACCAGCTGGAATTGTTGGTTATTATCATCTTTATGGTTATGGCTTTTAGTGCTCGGTTGGCCTCGTAACCGTACACATTAAAATATCTTTCCCTAACAGTAATATAAAATTAATTGCAAGTAATGAAGTTATAATAAATACACCAAGTGGAGAAAGCTCCTTATTGCCCTTTCTCCTTCTTTGTCCATCGATATAGAACTTTAACCCTAAATTTAGGTATTAAAACACCCATTGAAAACCAAAATACCTGTGGGGGCTATAAAACACTATAGACTTTTGTCAAATTCCACAGTTTACCGTACCTTTTTGGTTTTGAACCAGTTCATAAGGTGATAAGATGTAGTCAATGCAATAAGGGATTTGTCAAGTTGAAAATGGCCTCGGATCTGCTGTCAGGATGTTAAAGGGAACCTGTCACCACTTTTTTGGCCTATAAGCTGCGGCCACCACCACCGGGCTCTTATATACAGCATTCTAACATGCTGTTTATAAGAGCCCAGGCCAGGGGTAGAACATAAAAAACACTTTATAATACTTACTTAATGGGCACGCGGTTGGCGGTATGGGCGTCTTCGTTCTCTGGTGCCGGCGCCGCCTCTTTTGTCTATCTTTGTTCTCCTTCTCTAGCAGCGGTGCATGACGCGCCCGACATCACACACACTCGCCGGCTTTCAGGTCCTGAGCAGGGCAGACCAAAGTATTATAGTGCGCCTGCACAGGACCGGCGAGTGTGTATGACGTAGCCGCGTCATGCACCCAGGCTTCAGACAGAGGACGAAGATGGCCGTAAGAGGCGGCGCCGACACCGGACAACGGAGACGCCCATAAGGCCCACCGAGCGACTGTTAGGTAAGTATTATAAAGTGTTTTTTATGTTATACCCCCGGCCTGGGCACTTATATACAGCATGTTAGAATGCTTTACATAAGAGCCCGGAGGTGGTGGTCGCAGCTTCTAGGTCAAAAAGTGGTGACAGGTTCCCTTTAAAAAGCAGGATGAGCTGATCAGTTTGATATATGGTTTTGTGGGAAATATTTCAGTAAAACTTGGAAATTCCTGTTTTTTATAAGTTGGAGTCTAGTGGGAGGTCCCAATTCAGTGATTGAATGACTGTGCATGCTGCGATCACTGTCAATTACTAGTAGAACCGCCCACTGGACTATTACATAAAGATTTCATGGATATCAATGAATAAAATACATGTTATACTTAAACTTTCCCATCAAACCTATATATCAACTTCTCCTTACCATGTGGTCGGTAGGAATGGGTGGTGTTGTGCCATAGAACGTGAAAGTAAAGCAAGGCAAGAAGTTGAAACGGCATCCAAATATTTTTCTCATAGAAGTAAATGGATACATAAGTGGGCTCATTCGAATCCTGCTTTTAGGGATAAAGGCATAGTGTAACACCCTGATGAAGGGCTCAGTGTCATGTGGTGTTCGGCTCTGCAGACACCTGATGGCACTGCGTCGTCAGACTCTGTTCGCACCACAGAGTCTAACAAGCAACCTGAGGCTTCTGGATTGCTCAGCTACAGCCGGGCGTCGGCTGGTTCAGGTTCACTGATGTTTAGCTCTGTAGGAGTTAATTCCTGCAGACTTGTCAGCAGGACCTAGAGCTCAGGTTGCTAACTGCCACGTGCAGCTGTCTCCTCCCCAGGGCCGGCGTCAGCACGCGGCATACCCGGGCAAATGCCGGGGCCCTGGAGAGCTGGGGGGGCCCACTCGGCCTCATCAGTTCTGCTGCCCCCGGGCCGAGTTCCGGGGACCGCAGTCCTTGTCACTGGAAACTATGGCTGCCGGCCCTTTAAGGCCCGCAGACCACAGCTTTCACTGTGTTCTCCTGCATTGTGCATCATATGTGGGCGGAGCTACCGCCCGGCGTCCTGCTCGGTCGCACAGATGAAGGAGTCACAGTGCCAGCCAGCGACCCCCAGCACATCGCTTCCCTCCGGCGCTGTGTGGGCCCCATCTGCACCGTGACCTGATCAGTATGTGGGACATCACTCCCTCCCTGTTCCCCCGTGCGTGTGTGGCCCCCGGAGCCGCGTGTGTGGGTCCCGCAGAGCAAGGTGTGTGTCTGTCTGTATGTATGTATATGTATGTATGTATGTATGTATATATGCAGCAGAGCAGTATGCGTGTCTGTATGTATATATGCAGCAGAGCAGTATGCGTGTCTGTATGTATGTATGCAGCAGAGCAGTATGCGTATCTGTATGTATGTATGTATATATGCAGCAGAGCAGTATGTGTGTGTCTGTATGTATGTATGTATATATGCAGCAGAGCAGTATGCGTGTCTGTATGTATGTATATATGCAGCAGAGCAGTATGCGTGTCTGTATGTATGTATGCAGCAGAGCAGTATGCGTGTCTATGTATGTATATATGCAGCAGAGCAGTATGCGTGTCTGTCTGTATGTATATATGCAGCAGAGCAGTATGCGTGTCTGTCTGTATGTATGCAGCAGAGCAGTATGCGTGTCTGTATGTATGTATATATCCAGCAGAGCAGTATGCATGTCTGTATGTATGCATGTATGTATGCAGCAGAGCAGTATGCGTGTCTGTCTGTCTGTCTGTATGTATGCAGCAGAGCAGTATGTGTGTGTCTGTATGTATGCATGCAGCAGAGCAGTATATGTGTGTCTGTATGTATGTATGCAGCAGAGCAGTGTGTCTGTATGTATGTATGCAGCAGAGCAGTGTGTCTGTATGTATGTATGTATGCATGCAGCAGAGCAGTATGTGTGTGTCTGTCTATATGTATGTATGTAGCAGAGCAGTGTGTGTGTGTGTCTGTCTATATGTATGTATGCATGCAGAGCAGTATGTGTGTGTCTGTATGTATGTATGTAGCAGAGCAGTGTGTGTGTGTCTGTCTATATGTATGTATGCAGCATAGCAGTGTGTCTCTGTATGTATGCATGTATGATGTGTATCTATGTATGTCAGTGTATATGACTGTATAGATTTGTCTGTTTATATGTATTTTTGTAAGTTTGTCTTTAAATATGTATATGTACGTGTGTGTGTGTGTCTGCGTGTTTATGGGGCCCACTGGGACTCTTCCGCCCGGGGCCCACAAAAACCTGGAGCCGGCCCAGCTCCTCCCTATTTAAAGCCCGGCTTTCATCCAGTATACGCCGATCACAGCTTCAGCATAAGCTCCAGCGATCCCAGTCTTGGTGGTTATCCTGTTATTGGTGACCTGTATTGCGATATTGAGTGGTGTGAATGTTCCCCTGTATTGCGTTACTTTCTTCCCTTTTTCGTTATTCCCGGTATACATTTTGTCTCTCCTATGTGTTTGTGTACGAGTTTTCATTCTCCCTTGTCTGTGTCTTTTTGTGGGGTTTTATCTTTGTGGTTTCAGGCCTGCCCCAAGGTTGAGAGAGAGGGGAGAGTAAGATCAGGGCTCGGACAAGAGTTAGGGTCATGCTGGGGGCTCGGACCTTGCTACCATAAAGACTACCTCCAAGATAAGGGACAGCGCAGGGTCTCGAGTCTGATAGTCAGCCTAGGGGCCCATGTTCTGTCATTACACATCCCATGACATCAGGATAGAACGCTTTACTAGGTTGACCTTAGCGTATTCCATAGGAGAGATCTACTTATAATCTAAAGCCATATATTTTGCAGCAGTCACATTTTACAAGGAATATTTTTTTCCCTTATGCAAGTCGTAGATGGTTGTAGAGTTCACATCGACTTTAGAAATGTGCCAAAACGTGGCCACCAAAAATAGTGTCAAGTCCAAAACGCGTCACCTTGTTTGTATCCAACACTTTAGAAATGTGAATTAAAGTTGAAGAAAAGGAAAACAGAAAAAAAAAATGGTATCAAGTGTTCTTAGATGATAAACTGTCCCTCCAGAACTGCCATCTGATAGCGACGTCTGTCTGATTGATTGGTAGCTTACTATTACTACCTATACTTGCAGGTATTTTTCCCTGCGACAACCCCATTCCAAAAGCTCCAAATTGCCATTGATTTTGACATCTGTCCTAAATCCTCGATGTATGGATACACCCTTAAAACATGTTCACACTGCAAAATTTTCAGTTTTTGTCTAGTGCGTCTGCATCTAAAAATGCTGGAAAAAGCGCTTACAATATTTCATTAAAAAAAATGTTGTCAATCCATTTCTATGAAAAAATGACTTTGCTGTTCAAATGTTCAGGCTTTTGAGAGTCTTTCAACTGCTTTAGGCATTTAAAAAAATGCCTTGTGACAGAATATAAAATGCATGGCACTTCTTCAAAGCAGCTCCTGATGCAAAACACTTTAGGAAAAAAAAAACTCTCCAAGGCTATGTGTACACAGAGTTTTTAAATGAGGTTTTTGAGAGCAGAAACCAAGAGGAAACTCTCCAAAAACCTTATCAAATACCTGGAGTTTCTACTCAGTTTTTGATCTGAAAACTCCTAACACCCCCCCCTTCCACCCCCCATTTCTCTCAGTGTGCACAAAACCCCAAAATGCTTGATAAAGTTATCAAAAACAACTTTAGGAAACTGTTCTGGAAAAAAAAAATCCAAAAAGCTCTCCAGGAAGGATAGTTTCCTGAAGCTGTTTTCTAGTGGAAAAAAAAATTAGGGTGAACATACACTTAGGCGGTGTTTACACAATTTTTTTTTGAGTTTTTAAAGCATATCCTCTCCAAAAATTCTCCTTTAAGCAACTTCAAAACTGCTTGGAAAACTTTTCCAATTATGGGAAACTCATGTTTCCGTTCATTTTCGTTTTAGAGCGCTTTTTTGGCCTCAATATTTTTGGAAAAATATCCGGGAGGAAAAGAATATGCATGTCATTTCTTTGGAGTTTATTTCGTAGGAAACCTCTCTAAGGCTGCAGATTTTTTTCTCCAGCGAAAAACGCACCTCTGGCAGAAAAACACAGCCAAAAAAACGCATGTTTCTACCGCGTTTTGGGTGCGGTTTTCCGCCTTTTTCCCTGCGTTTCTTAAACATTATCAATGGTAAAACACGGGGAAAAACACAGCGACCTGCGGAAAAGAAGTGACATGCTGCTTCTTTTTGGTGCAGAAAATCTGCAGAAAAAACCTGTAAGGAAAAAAGAAGCAACATGCGCACAGCATTTCAGATTTCTCATAGACTTTGCTGGGGAAGGACTGTGTGACGCCCCTGACTATCAGGGTGTCACAGGGAACTACACTCTCGTATCTCATGGTGCAGAACCCATCCTCCATGGTTCTGGGATCCTAACTACTGGTATTGCTTCCATCAGAATTCAAATCCTAACCACACCTCACACCACACCCTGTCAAACACACAAGTGGTTAGTCTAGCTGGAACAGGGCCACCCGCCTAGGGGTCAGGCAGACTGGTGGGAGGGATTTTAGTCAGTTCTAGAGTAAACCTCAAAGAGTGAGGATCTGAGGGAGTTGGAGCTCCCTGTGTATGACCTTGGTTGGGTCGCAGACGGTGGTCTGGGACCAGAGGAGTCAGAGACCCGGTCGTAGGGTATTGGAGGAGGTGTAACAGACTTAGTTTTGGAGACGGTCGGCACCAGAACATCCAGTAACCGGACAGGTACAGAGCACGGCGGGGTACAGGACCCTAGATTGGGGAGTTGCTTCACGCAACCTGATAATTAACCTGTGGAGGATAGTCTCTTTATGAACTTTCCCCAAGAGCTCAGAGCTCGAAGGCATCAATACAACAAGGGGGATAGGGTGTTCCAGCTTATGCGGCCCACTGAAATCCCAAGTGTCAGCCATCGAGAGAAAATCTCCACTATATCACTATAGGGAGCGGGACCCCGACAACTTCAGGCCGACAGGTCACTTATGAATTTCTACACTTGTGCAAGGAGCCAGGTTCCGGACCACTAAGGAATACCAGTGGGGACGGACACCCGGATGGGCTCCCCAAAGCGGCAGTGGTACCCAGAGACTTGGTTTACTCCTGTGTCAGAGTCTGCTTAATGATTGCGCTAACATCTTCACAGCCTGAGTGAGTACACTGCCCTCCCCGCGTCCTCCCTGCCCAGCCAGCCTGCACGACACCATCCACCATCATCCTCTAGAGTCCCGGGGCCTCCGCTACCAGTGGAGGGATCACCATCTGGCTGCCCCACTCCATCTCCCCTGGGTACTGCCATCGGCAGTGGCGGTACTCCCCTTACCGTGAACCACCGGTGGCGTCATGAACTATCCCTTGTAAAAACTTCCCCCCTTTTTAATTTGAGCGGCCAATGAGTGCCGGGTCCGGGGACCCTCGAGCCACAGCAAAACCCGGATCCGAGCAGTCCGACTGCTGCAGGGGCGGCACAACTGCATGAAGCTTCTGAACAAAAACTGCATCAATTCCTAAACCACAGCAAATCCGTGGCAAAAAATGCAGTGTGCGCACAGGCCTAAATTAGGCAAAGTACAAATCAAAAAGTCTGCAAAAAACATTCAGGAAAAAAAACAAAAGAAAATTGAAGATATTTAAAAAAAAAAATAAATAAAAATTCCAAAAAAAAGGAGCCATTTATGCAGTAGTTTCTCATTGTTTAAGGTATCAAAAAACTCGGTGTGAACATAGCTTTATAGTCCTAGAATGTACGCAATTATTGAACTTACAAATGGAACCATTAAGACCAATGAAACGGTTAAACGTGCGTTCTTTGGTTGCTCCAAGGACTATTTAGCTGGATAGGGTGTTTGAAGAATTTACCAGAAAATTAATGGGAACGATTGCCTCCTTTGTAATTTTGTACGTTTGCTTTTTTTCTAACCTTCTCCCTGTGAACCGGTTTCTAATGAGCAAAAACAAAGCACATCCAATTAATAAGGACCAAAGCATTTATTTCCTAGGCCTAATTAACAACAGGAGAGTGTCCTTGTTGTGCTGTTGATGTCATAAAGCATCACAGAACTGTAATGGGCCTCCATGCACTCACATTCGCCGTGAATTTGGGAATGTAAAATGTGGTAAAAATATTTAATGAAGTGAAGAGGAGGGCATGGAGATCGCACGGTAGGAAATGTTTAAGAGTTTTACTGCCTGCCTGAAGATGGTAGGAATCCTTATTAGCAATGATTTCAGCTGATTTTTTTTCTTACTTTACTTTGCCTGACTAAGCTTTTTAACTTTTTGATTAATGCTCATGTTTTATATTTGACAAGGATTGATTGCTATGTGCCTTGACGTCTTGGAAGACTCTCCTACGGCTACCGACAATAAGGTCTACAAAGTTAGGGCAATGAAGGCCACACACTGAGCCAACCCAAAAGAGTTTTTGGGTCTATTTTGGTTGGATTTTAGGATACAATTGAAGCAGTGAAAAACTCATTTTGTTTTTTTCTCTTGGTCATAATCCAGGTTTTACCCAGCTCCAGCCGGGTCATGTCAGGGGTTAATACCTCATTTCGGTTCCGGGACACTATATCTTGGCACTGCAAGGGATAGTCTACGTCTAGTAGCGTGTGTAGCTTGCTCTTGTGAGTAACCCGATCTGTCCTACCGTATACCCCTTTCCGCCTAACCCGTGTGTCTGTTGGCTGCCAGCCCTGTCCCGCTTGTCGTACCAGTTTCTTATTTGGATTTCTTGGTACTTGACTTATGGTTACGTCTCCGACTTAGTTCTATCGCTCCCTTTGGCTTTGTCCATTACCGTTCGGCTCCCGACCCTTTGCTCGCTTCTGACTCTAAGTTTTTTTACCCCTCATTCATTGACTTGTCTTCCAGTTGCTGACTCAGCTCCCTGACTACTCTGCTGCCACCTAATGGTAACTACGCTGTACTACTCCGGGTCATCTCTTATTACAGACACACAGGCAATAGTGGAGAAAGCCACACCCATGCATGACCTGCTCTCCACTAGATCTCCTTCTTTTAGATTAGGAAGAATAGGGGTCTTCTGACCAAAGCACCACTCCAGTGCTTTAAATGTAAGCTCTTTGTCTTATACTCACCTGCCGCAGTCTCTCTTTTTCCAGCTTTGCTCTGGTCAGTGTCATGTGATTTGTGACCTGCAGACAGCTCTAGTGTTTCCTGGATTGCATCGGAGGTCGTCACAACTCATTATAAAGTCTATGAGAGCCTTGTTCTGCCCTTGTTCTGGCTCTCATAGACTTGTATTGAGAACTTGTGATGTAACTTCCGACCAGTCAGAAGTTATTGTCACAAGATGGCGCTGCATGACCAAAGTAGTGCCGAAAAATGATGAAGCCATCGAAAGAGGAGTATATGACAGGCGGCAGGTGACTTACATTTAACGTGCCATTCCAGCACTGGAAAACAAAAACTGTGGAGTGGTGCTTTAATGGTGGATATCAAAACCATATCTATAGGGGATAATCACTTGCACCCTGGTCTGCTTCAGGATGTCTAAAGGCCCAAAATTTGCATGTTTCCCACAGGAACATTGCGGCTTAAAGTCTCCTCACCACTGGCATGCTGGATTGGTGTGTCACTTTCCGCAAAGAGAACAGCTTTCCCTTTAGACCCCGTCTTAGCCTTTCATACAGCCAGATCAGATCTCATACTTTGCACTGATGAGGGACAACTATCCCTAAACACCGTGTCTGCAAATTGAGGTTCTGATCTGGCATAAATCCTAAGTCATATCGCAAGGCTCGTTAAAGGGTCACTTTTGTCTTTTAGGATTGCTACCTCCAATTGGTGGTGCTAGAGTTCGCCTACTTCCTCACTGAAGGGACAATTTGAAAAAAGGCCCATGTTATAAATGACACATGGTGCATTCAGACCCTGTTCTTTATTTTGCAATGGCGCCCAAGAGTATAAATTCACAAGCCTGATCCCAATGGTGAGATCTCTGGTTTATCCTACTAACCAAAATATACAGCCCCTTAGCAGTCCATTATACATTGGTAAGGCTTTGTCTTACGAATGGTCCTAATTCATGAAGACTGGTGTTTTTCAATGGTCTGATGTAGTATTATCCACCAAATTCATGAAAGAGAACCTATCACCAGGTTTTCCCAATATAAACTACGGCCACCACCTTTAATTTTTCTTTTACAGTAGTCTAGTAAGGTATCTATATAGGTCCTCAATCCTCTCCGCATACCCCAAACAATACCTTTTATAGTACAGTCCAATGGGCAATGCTGATCAAGCTTCGGCGCCTCCTCTCTCCATGTAAATCGCCATGTTCCTTCTTCATGTGGTTGACATGTTCTACGTCATCCACAGAGTATCCTGTTGTGAATGTTAGTTATGTTTTGGCTGCTGGGAGGCTCCCTCTGGTGGCCAGGAATGGTTTGGACTTGGACCAGGTGTGTTGTGCAGTGGGTATTTCCTTTGCTAACTCTCTGCTTATTTAAGTCCTGGTCTGATTGCAGGCTGTTGCCGGATGTCAGTTGTTCTTTGTATCTCCAGCCTGCTTAATCCTGCTTTACACCACATCTACTCCAGATAAGTGCTTGCTCTTTATTTATTGTCTGGTTCTTTTGCTTATCTGGGTTTGTCATTTGTTGTGGTTGGTTTCAGTTTATTTCCTTCCAGGGATTTTCCCCCTCAGTGGATTGTTGAGGAACTCCCTGCAGTTCTGTGTGGAGTATAGCTCCTTGGGGTCCATGTGTTTGTGGCTTGTTGAATTTGTTATAATTCTTGTTTTCTGTTCATTGGTATGACAAGGGCACCTGGTATAGGACTGAGTTCAGATCGTGCGATCTGAGGGCCTTTTTGTACTATCAGGAAGTTGGTATTTTTCAGGGTTTTTCTCTGGTCACCAGCAGTCCCTTTCCTGTCCTTTCCTATTTTAGTCAGCGGGGGCCTCACCTTTTGCTAATCCTGTCATCTACCTGTGTATTGTGTTTTTCCTATATCACCGCAGTCTTTGAATGTGGGGGGCTAGCTATTCTTGTCTATTTTCTGAGGCAGATAGTTATTCATCTTTCCTACCTTTAGGATAGTTAGTTCTCCGGCTGGGTTTGCGGTGCACAGGATGTTAGTTCACCCCTCGGCTACTTCTAGTTGTGATGGTTAGTAAGGGGATGGCGGCCAGATTAGTTGCCAATGCTCTTGTCCCCTTTTCCCAATGATTTGTGGTGGTCTTCCATGGTTCCGGATCATAACAGTAGAGTAGAGTAATGCGAATGCGCCGAGAGTGGTCAAAGAGCGTCGATGATCTGCAAGTAAAGAAGAGCATTTCTGAGGACAAACATTGATGTTGGAAGAGAAGGTTTGGCTTGCAATCCACATTCCACGTTTTCCCGAAAGAGCTACCCTGAACCAAAGAGAAAAACACAGTTTCTTAGTTGTAAACAAAATCTAAAAGGCATGTAATGGGTTAATTCCAGTCCAAAATTCTGTGGTTTGAGAATATGTCTAATAAAATTATGCAATATTAATATAATAAAATATTAACATGAACAATTTTAGAACAAGGAGACTTTGGTAAAAAATAATTTTCCTTTTGTTGCCTCTGATACCCGTTAATATATAATACATTACTGCAAACAAGAGATGCAACATCTTCCAATGTGCTCTATTAGGACAGAGACATGTCGGAGAGGAGAAAGCTCCCTTTGAGATCCCCTTCTATGAAGCAGAGGGCAGAGCAGCTGCAAAGTGATGGGCTCATATATAAAGTTGTCTTTATTATAAAGTATCGATATCTAAAGGTCAAGATAATAAAAAGTACACCTGGAGAAGAAACCGATAGGAAAACTAAGATTTTAGGTAGAGTTATCACTTTTCGAGTTACGCTAAAATGCTTCACCTTCCTTATGATCAAGTATTTGTCATGGGTGTGTCACACGTGACAGACAGATTTGTAGTTTCCAGCTGTAGAAGGTCACAGTGTTTGGCTACACAAGCTGCTCTCTGACCCATATTCCCCACTTGGGGTTTATACCTTTCCCTTTAGGACCCTGTGGATTTCCTCACCTTTTCAGCTGTTAATCTTCAGCACTTCCCTTTGTGTCTTTAAATACCCTCATTTCCCCTTATGCGGGCTTTACACGAGACGACCTATCGTGCGATAGATCATCGGGTCACGTTTTTTGTGACGCACATCCGGCATCGCTTGCGACGTCGGCCTGTGTGACACCTCCTAGCGACGCAGTATCACTCACAAATCGTGAGTCGTGTACTGGTTTCTAGGTTTCATAAAATTGTTTATTAAACATGGGGCCGCTTGTTCATCGTTTCTGTGGCAGCACACGTCACTCCGTGTGACACCACGGGAACGATGAACATCGCTTACCTGCGTCCCGCGGCTCCCGCCGGCTATGTGGAAGGAAGGAGGTGGGCAGGATGTTTACATCTCGCTCATCTCCGCCCCTCCGCTTCTATTGGCCAGCGGCCATGTGACGTCGCTGTGACGCCGAACATCCCTCCCACTTCAGAAGTGGATGTTCGCCGCCCTCAGCGACGTCACACGGGAGGTAAGTGCGTGTGACGGGGGGTTAACGACTTTGTGCGCCACGGGCAATCAATTGCCCGTGACGCACAAACGACGGGGGCGGTTACGATCGTTCGTGCAATCACACGATAGATCGTAACGTGTAAAGCCTGCATTACTCTGTGCTGGTGATAGGTCTAATACCCCTAACAAGTCATTAGTGCAAGCAGTCAGCTTGTATTCATGTGGAGAAACTTTTATGTTGTTGCTGTTCCTCTCCCTAAGTCATCTAGAGATAAGTTATTTTTTTACTTTCCTCCTGTTTGTGATCCTTTTGTCTTCTTCAGAGCTTAGTGGGGTTGACTAAGTGCTCATCCCATCCGGTCACTACCTAAGGCCTCTTTCAAGGTCAGTCAGGGTCAGGTATCCGGCTCGGTGCATAGGTATGGAACCTATCTAGGGTGGTGAGGGGCCAGCGGTGGGTTTCTTCAGGGGTCACTATCTCCCTCTTCCCTAGACAGAGTGTTTTCCCTTCCCTTTTGCCGTTCGCTTGGCACTTCCCTGTACCTAGCGTGAGAGTATTAGGCAGAGGTGAATAACACCTTTTTACCCTTTTATTTTTCACCTATTAAAGAGGAGCTGTCACTTGCCATAACTATATATAAATGTAATCTTTAAAATCAAGTGGCATGATCCTAAATTCTTCTATGGGGGACTTCTTGAGGATTACACCCAGTTGGTTAAAAAATACATTTTTAAACAGGGAAGAGAGAGCTCTTATCTCAGGAAGGAGTACTGATGGCTGCAATACTTTACTTTCAGATTATTAAATCTTTCTTGATATCAAAATAAATTGAGATACATTATGGAGTTCTTCCTTCAGTTTGTCCTAAATATGTTTTGTAAATTATGACATCCTTGCTAAATTTAAAAAATGTTTAAGTTGCAGAAACTTAGCATTGGATCCCTTACCAGCACCACAGTCCCCATCACTGGTCCTGTATCCAACATTGGCTGCAGCTCTCTTCTTTTGTCTTGCTCTCCTGGTAGGTCTTCATGCTAGAGTCTCAGGTAAAGTTCCTAGGATACCCATAAACTGTATTCAGGTATTTTAAAGGGCCAGATGACACCCAAGTCCATCTTCATCTATGCTCCTGACCCATAAGACTTTAGGATGTTTTCCACTACTAATGTGATACCCTTTCTTTTATCCTAACCCTTCCTAACTAACACTTTCCTAATATACTTAAGCTTACAGGAGCAGAGCAGATAGCAGATCTCTAAGAGGCTCATAAAATACCTCTATTGTTGTGTCTTTGGTCCTTCCGACTGCAGATCGGAATCAGACCAACTGAGCAGGGCACGGCACTGGTGGGGGCTAACAGGAGAGTGAAGTGTTATCTGGGCATACATGCCCAGACTGCTGTCCCTCACATGGAGGCAGCTCTGCCACACCACTGATGAGCCCTGCTCAATTGGTCAGATTCTGGTCTGCAACAGTAAGAATCAAAGCTACAGGAACAATAAAAGATTTTTATAAACCTGTTAGAGCTTACAGGAGCAGAGTAGATAGCAGAAGTATATTAAAAAAGTGCTAGTTAGGAAGAGTTAGGATAAAAGAAAGGGGGGATCACATTAGTAATAGAAAACCTGTTTAAGGTACTTTGCTGCACCACTATTTGACTGAGCACTAAGGCTCTGTGGTTTCCAACTATGCATTGGTCTTCTGACTTGCCTTCCTTTCACCAACTTGACTGTTTCTTGTATATTGCCTGCCATGACAATCTTCCAGTCTACTGCATTGAATATGTTCTACCTGCTCTGACCACCTAGTTATCAACCATATTGTATAGACTCTGCCTGCCCTGACTGTCTGCTTGTATGCTATATTCTATAGATTGTGCTTGCTCTGACCACCTAGTTGTCTACCATATTGTATAGACCCTTCCTGCCATTACTGTCTGTTGGTTTACCATATTGTATTGGCTCTTCCTGTTCTGACTACCTGGTTGTCTACCATATTGTATATAATATGCCTGCCCTGAAAGTCTGCTTGTGTACCATATTGAATGAACTCTGCATGCCTAGTGCTCTTCTGACCGACCAAAAATCAAGTGTTGGTTTGACATCTTGTGTTCCTCAATCTGACAACTCTAGCTAACAAATGCTACTCTGAGGAAGACTATGGTCTAGCTCGAAGGTTGTGACCTCTACTGTAGTGAAGTCCAGGACCCTGTACAGAGATTAATGGGTAAATAGCAGGCTATAGAAGGTCACAGGGTTCGGCTATGCAAGCTGCCATCTGACGTTCCCTTTTTCCCTGCTTGGGGTTTATGCCTTTCTCTTTAGGACCCTGCTAATTTCCTCACCTTTTCAGCTGTTCATCTTCAGCACATTCATTTGTGTCTTTAAATATTCTCATTTCTGGTTCAAGGTTTAGTCCCAAGCCAAATCTGTTGCATCTCAAGAGGTCCAGTACTTCCGGGGTTCAATGTTTAGTCCCAAGCCAAATCTGTTGCATCTCAAGAGGTCCAGTACTTCCGGGGTTCAAGGTTTAGACCCAAGCCAAATCTGTTGCATCTCAAGAGGTCCAGTACTTCCGGGGTTCAATGTTTAGACCCAAGCCAAATCTGTTGCATCTCAAGAGGTCCCAGTACTTAAAGATTTGGACAAAACTTCGACCAACAGTAACTAAATTGAAGAACTTAAATTTATTACCGTTTATAATTGAACATTACATGAGACGGGACTGATCAGCTATAAAATAATGTATGTACCCAGTGTGCCTACCAATCGCCCTGTACCATACGGTACATTACATGACGCTGTCCACCATTTACCTTAGCTGCTTGGATACGCTAACAAGCTTGTACAGATCATTACACAAATATCCAATCCAAAAAAACCCTCAGCCCGGTAGCCGTGGAGTTACTTTTCTGCTTTGGCATGAACTGAGTTAACTACAAAGTAATTTCCAACCACTGTGGGCCTATTCTGAAATTTGTTCAGAGCTGGAGCGGCTGCAAATTCCACATGGCCCCTCCATGAAAAAAAATAAAAATCCTTTAAAGAGCCTAATTGCCGGTTTAGGTAGAAATAAAAACTTAATGAGAAAAACAATCTGGTTAGAGGAATTGGCATCGCCCGTCCCTCTCCGATTAGCTACACTCGTCCATATGCGCCTGTCTGAAGTGGCCCTGAGAGGCTCGTCCCTAATACCCTTTCGCGTTTTTTTCCTTTTCGCTTCTAACCGCACGTTTTTCGGGGAAGGGAGGGAACCCATTTTGGCAGCAACAACCCTCCCGTGCCAGATTCTTTTTCCCCTTCTTCCCCAACCCCTCCCACCTCTCTCCATTCTCACTAAATATTTTATGCGAATCAAAATTGAATTCTTTTGCTTACTCGGAGCAATTTGCCCTGTAAGTTGTGTGTCTGCATAAGGAATTACAGCATTTGCCTGTTTGTTTATAATTTAATTTTTTATGTTATGGCTGGCGGTAGGAAAGCTAGAACACCTGTGAGTTTTGTAAGGTCCCATTTCTTTCACAGCTGCTCCTTTTCAAAACACCTCGCCGGCGTAATAATTTCATAAAATTTCATGATTTACCATCTGCTCCATCAGGCTCTGAGCACAGGCAATAAGCATTTGCATGGCAGCGTGCCCAGGAAGGTACAATAACTGTATATTTTAACTTAATGGCTTTTTGGGGCATGCAAATTTTTCTAGCGAGCAGATTGCGGCGCGCAACAAATTCTAACGGTAGCCCGTGCAAGCGCAACAAACTCCATGCAAAGGGTGGGGGAATGAATAAATAGATAAAAATCCAAAAATCCCCCCCCTCCACTTCCACAAAGGTCACGCGGTCTTCAACCTAAATATCATATTCCACGCGCAAGGTAGGGGTTATTTTCCTTTTAGCGTTTGATGTTCTGCGCATTTGGGTAATTAAAATGATTACTACAACAATTAAAGCGAGTAATTAGAAACTAATTACACCAGCATTTTTTGTGATTACAGGAGCAGATGAAAATAGTGTTCAAAATTAAATTCATTGCATATTCATGGATTGAAATTAAATACTGCTGGGTGGATGCGATAATAGAAAAGGAAGCCGGGATCAGCAGCATTGTGGGAATCAGAATGCAGTCTGTTGCTAATGCTCTAAACAGACATTCGGTTAAATCAGTGATAATCTTTTAATGGCTTTAAAAGGAGCTAATATTTGGAAAGGAGTCAAAACCGCTGAGGGTTAGTGTTTTTTTTTTTTTCCTCCGCTCCCTCCGTAATAATATATACCAGCTGTAACACAATAGAAAACATTTAATCATTATCTACTCAAATGGAGGTGCACAAGCCGATGTCCTTATGCGCTATTTTTTTGTTATGGAGACAGTAAATTAAATTAAAGAATCTTAGAAAATGCCCTCTTCTCTCCTCCCCCCACAAAACGCTTCTGTTTCCCCCTTTTTATTCTCACCATGACCATTTAATAAGATTCCTTAAGATTAGATTTTCCTTATGCGTTTTTTGTTGCTTTGTGCACGACGATAAATTAAATTAAAGAATCTTACAAGATGCCCTCTTCTGTCCCCCAAACGCTTCTTTTTTCCCCTTCTTATTCTCGGCATAGATTTTCCTTACGCATTATTTTTTTGTTGCTTTGCACATGACGATAAATTAAATTATCGAATCTTAGAAGATACCCTCTTCTGTCCGATCCCCAAACACTTCCTTTCCCCCTCTTCAAGTAAACCTTCTTATTCTCACTATGACAGTTTAATGAGATTCTTTAAGATTAAATATATTTTCCTCTTCCATTATTTTTGTTGTGAAGATAAATTAAATGAAAGAGTCTTAAAAGATGCCCTCTTCTCTCCTCCCCCCACTAAATGCTTCCTTTTCCCCTTCTTATTCTCGCAATGACCGTTTAATAAACTTCTTTAAGATTAGATTTTTCTTATGCGTTATTTTTTTGTTGCTTTGTGCAAGACAATAAATTAAAGAATCTTAGAAGATGCCCTCTTCTGTCCCGCCCACCAAACACTTCCTTTTCCCCCCTTCTCAATCTTGCCATGACTGTTTAATAAGATTCTTTAAGATTAGATTTTCTTTATGCATTATTGTTTTGTTGATTTATGCACAATGATAAATTAAATTAAAGAATCTTAAAAGATGCCTTCTTCTGTCCCCTCCACCAAATGCTTACTTTTACCCCCTTCAAGAAACCCTTTTTATTCTCAATATGACTGTTTAATAAGAATCCTTAAGATTAAATCGATTTTCCTTATGCGTTATTTTTGTTGTGACGATAAATTAAATTAAAGAATCTTAGAAGATGCCCTCTTTTGTCCCGTCCACCAAATGCTTCCTTTTCCCCCCTTCTTATTCTCGCCATGACTGTTAAATAAGATTCCTTAAGATTAAAAATAGATTTTCCATATGTGTTTTTTTTTGTTGCTTTGTGCACGATGATAAATTAAATTAAAGAATCTTAGAAGATGTCCTCTTCTGTCCCCCCCACCAAACGCTTCCTTTCCCCCCCTCCAAGGAACCCTTCTTATTCTCGCCATGACCGTTTAATGAGATTCCTTAAGATTAAATAGATTTTCTGTTTAACTCCGTGCTGCAGAGATAGCGTGTCAAGTGTGAATGGCTATTAACATTTAAATATTTCACAGAACAAAAAAAAAAAAAAAAGGGAAGAATATGAATTTTTCATTGTTGCCTCACTCGCCGGATTTTTTTTTTTTCTCCCCTTTTCTTTTTCTCTCTTCTTGTTCTTCTTCTCTCTCGGCAAGACCTAATGAAACTAAAGTAATTAGGGAGATACGAGATGTGCACTCTCACTGAAGTGCAATTAAATTGAGCGGAGAGACGTTATTTATATCTGGCTGGTCAGTGCTCTGCTGCTATGTTCTCAGCCTGCTTGAGTCATAGATTATTACAAGAGATTAATAATGTAAATTTCACTGAGTCTGCTGCACTTGAAAGCCTGGCCTTCATAAATTGATAAGTCTGCAATCCATCAAGCAGCTCCATCCAGCCCTGTCTCTTCTCATTTCTCATCAGTTTTTTACCCCCCACCACCCGGTGCCCCCACCCTCCAATTCAGCCCCTGTTCTCCCGCGTGTCGGAACAGGTTCCATTTTGCAGGAAATACCCGATGTATTTTGACTGCTTTTTATAGAGATTTTTTAGCTTTCGGATGAGCGAACGATTTTTTTTTTTTATGGTTTCTGGCAAGAATACGGTAACCACAAGATCAATCCATGTCAATGGTTTGTGGGTTGTAGGTCAAGAGGTGAAGTAGATGCTCTTCATTTCGTTTGTTGCTCCGGTACGATGTTACATTTGCGGCTTTACGTTAACCAGTTAATGAGAAGGATTATTGGTTTCAAATCTCTTTCTGAAATTTGGAAATATTTCACAGTTATATGACATGATTGGGATGGGGTTTTGATCTATATGGAGTAATGAAGTGAATTAGCGGAAGCGAAAAGAGAATCTACTTTAGAAGGAGTTGGTTAGAAAAAACATGACTGTGCAAACCAAGCACAATCAATGCACTTTTTGGACAAACGGATAGTTCAGTGCAACTTCTTGTTTTCTAATCTCTCTGTTCTTCTCTGACTACTAGAGATGAGCGAACCTTTGGAGGTTCGATTTGCTGGCAGCAATCAAACCGAACCTCGACTGATTCGAACCCGGTCCGAAATCACTGTCAGTTGGAGTCTCCGCACACTCTCAGCCAGCCATTAGCAGATCCCTTCTGGGGGCGGATGAGCTGGATTTTTCCATTTTTTTGTTACACACTACATCTGATCACACTGTTGTTACCCCCCCCCCCCCCCCGTGTGAGCCATGCAAACACCGAAAGTGGCTTGCACAGGGTCGGGCACTGAGCGTACCCAAGCGCAGCGTTGTTCACATGTAAAGAATCCGAACCCCCGAACCCAACTCTGTCTGTGTTCGGTTCGAAAACCAAACCTTGGGTTCGCTCATCTCTACTGACTGCTATAAAGCCCAAGCTGGTAATCAAGAAAAAAAAAAATAAAGAGAAAAAGAGGAAAGGATATAGAAAATAAGGAGGGCACTGAAGTGCTCAGTTTTGCCTGTGCTTAGTTTGAACAGTCATTTTTTTGTGTTGACATACTCCCTCTAAGTTAGTTGTCAACATATCTTGATCCACAGAGAGTAAGCAATATGAATATATGTCAATACTGTAAAATCATAAGAGGTCAGGGAACAGTAGATGTTATTGTAATGGTTTTCTGCCAGTAGAAAATCACTCTTCAAATCTAGCACAGATGCTCAATACTATCTACTTGATTGACAGCTAGGTCTTTACAGGACTCAGAAGGGTAAAGATAGAATGAAAGTAAGTAGATGGCAATTGAACACCTGTGCTAGGTTTGAACAGTGATTTTTTTTTCTGACCAACTACAATTATATCTACAGTTCCCTGACCCTTATGATTTTACTATGGTGACATATATTCACATAATCTATGTGGCCCAAGATATGTTGACTACTAACTTTAAGGGAGTATGGCAACAGAAAATGACTGTTCAAACAAAGCACATACATAACAGGGCAGTTCAGTGCCCTAATTATTTTCCATCTATCTCCACTTTACTTTTTTTTCTTGATTGATAACCTGAGCTTTACAGTAGCCAGAGAAGAACAGATATAGGTAGGAAAACCAGAAGTTGCACTGAACTGTCCAGTTGTACCAAAAGTGTACTGATAGTTTGTGCTTGGTTTGAACAGTCATTTTGTGTTGTTATACTCCCTTGAAGTTAGTAGTGAACATATGACACGTCCGCAACGGCTCTGTTCTGCTCGGTGGATGTCACGGCGACAGGGCCCGGTTCCGTGACCCCGGCGGTGTCGTTTTAATAAATGGCTGATGATGGTGGGGGAATATTTACAGGGGAGAGGTCGTGACGCCACCCGTGGTATGCGGCAAGATAGGTGTCGCCGCTGCTGTTCAGTTCCCTGGGGGTCAGGGGTGATGTAGCTGAGTTGGTATAGCTCTCCACAGGTAGAACTAGGCCCCAGGGCTGTTGGGACTAGTAGTCTTTACGAATGATGGGGCGCAGGGCCAGAGGAGCAGGAAATAATCGAACGACACAGGGATGCAGCCGCAAGGTCTTTACTCACAGTTAAGAGTTCCAGGTTAGCACGTCCAGACAAATGCTGCCTTTGGAGTGCCGGGTCCTGCTGTGATTGACTCTAGCTGATCCCAGCTAGTTCAGAGGCACAACCTGGTACACTCTTCTGTGCTCCTTTCCTGGTCGTCTTCCTGCACTAACCTCTCCCGCGTCTGCAGGCCCTGTTGGGAGGCTTTAAGCTCTATCCCTTTCACCCTATGTGGTCACCTTTTCACTGGATGTGTGTGGATGTGGCTTTGGCACTTGAAGTAACCTCAGCCTCCGGTTAGCTAGCTGAGTCTTGAAGTTCTCCACTAGTTGAGGGGCCGGTCCCCTACTGCGGCCAAGTCCCTCCAGTCCGGTATGTCGTACATATGGAACAAGGCCACGGGAGTATGGTCGCTTCCCGTAGGCTCTAGGACCCTTTCTTTCGTGTGCCTGGGCCGAACCGCGGCAGCTCTAGACCACAGGTCTTGACTCCTCCACTGCTCCTACTCGACTCGTCAACTTCCTACACTGTAATCCCAATAACTAGACTCCACCTCCCAGCCTGGCCTCGGACTGTCACTAGGCCCTTACCATGGTCTGATGGGATGTTCATGAGTGAGAGGGTCTGTGTTTTGTGTATACTGGTTTGTGACCCCCTCCTTACCCGGGAATGGGATACTACATCTCTAGCTGAGATGCAGTACCTCTGTGGTGACTGAAGCCTCAGGGGCACCACATATATCTTGGGCCACAGAGAGTAAGATGATGTGAATATATGTCAATACAGTAAAATCATGAGAGGTCAGGGAACTGTAGATGTAATTGCAATTGTAGTCGGTCAACAGAAAATCACTGTTCAGACCTAGCACAGGTGCTCAATGTCCTTTCCTATCTACTTGTTTTCATTCGATCTCTGCCCTTCTCCGACTCCTGTAAAGCACTAGCTGCCAATCTAGAAAGAGGAAAACAGACAGATAAAAAACAAGTAGGGCACTGAACGGTTTGGCTATGGCTGTGCTTTGTTTGAACAGTCATTTTCTGCTGACAGATTCCCTTGAAGTTCATAGTTATCATATCCTTGGCACAGAGTAAGGGGTACTTTGCACACTATGACATCGCAAGCCGATGCTGCGATGCCGAGCGCGATAGTCCCCGCCCCCGACGCAGCTGCGATATGATTGTGATAGCTGCCGTAGCGAACATTATCACTACGGCTGCTTCACATGCACTCACCTGTGGTGCGACGTCGCTCTGGCTGGCGAACCGCCTCCTTATTAAAGGGGCGGGCCGTGTGGCGTCATGCAGGCGGCCAATAGGAGTGGAGGGGCGGAGATGAGCGGGATGTAAACATCCCGCCCACCTCCTTCCTTCCGCATTGCAGCCGGGACGCAGGTAGGAGATGTTCCTCGCTCCTGCGACTTCACACACAGCGATGTGTGCTGCCGCAGGAGTGAGGAACAACATCGAACCGTCGCGTCAGCGTAATTATGGAATTCGCCGACGCTACACAGATGATACGATTACGACGATTTTGCGCTCATTAATCGTAACATCTAGGATTTACACACTACAATGTCGAGAGCGACGCAGGAAGTGCGTCACTTTCAATATGACCCCACCGACATCGCACCTGCGATGTTGTAGTGTGCAAAGTACCTCTAAGATGATACAGAGATCTAAGTCAGCACAGTGAAATCATAAGAGGTCAGGGACCTGTAGACATAGTTATAGTCAGTGTGGTACTCAATGCTCCTTCCCATCTACTTATTTTCATCTTTTCAGAATCATAAGCATTCTCTGACTCATGTAAATCCCAAATTGTCAAATCAAGAAGAAGAAAAGCATAGATTGATGGAAAACAAGTAGCGGCAGTGAACTGGTCAGCCATGTCAATGGTGTGTTTGTGCTTGGTTTGAAAAGTCATTTTGTGCTGACAGACTCCCTTGAAATTTGCCCAGAAGAAGTGATCAGTTTGTGGCTGGCACCGTAATTAACGTCTATGATTGCGACAGGGGGAGGAAGGCAAGGCAGGCAGATGGGCAGGAATAGGTAGCAAGACCCGACCCACATATTCTCTTCCTGTTGCACCTGTCAATGAAATAGCAGTGCATTGCTGCAACTTTCCTTGCACATATTTCTGAAATAAAACATCCAATCTCAGAACAAAAGGTATTCTTACATTCAGCATCCTTGCCCCAGTATAGCACTGGCTTTACTTTATACATGAAAATCCTGCTGGTTGGTTCCCTTTAAAAGGTGCAAACATTTTTGGAAGGAGATGGTCTGTCACTGGCAACAAACTATCAAACTCTTTCCTTTGTATAAAGATGCAGCTAGTTTTAGATCTATAGTATGTCCACCTTTGCACACTTTTTTTATTGCTTTAAGTCATCTAAATTAAAAATAATATGTAACCTTACAAATCAAGAGATGTCGCCAAGTGTTGACTACAAAGAAACCCAAGAAGCAGTCCAATCTTGCTGATATAAAACACTCCCTTCTACCTTCTTCCTTTACTACCATTATAGGTTAGCAAGAAGCAAAAGAGTAGATGGAAAAGAAAAACTAATGTCGCGGGCGGAGGAAGGGACGCCGCGCTCTCCCACTGCTCTGGTCCGGCTGCCGCTGCGGCTGCTGCGGCCTGCTGCCGCTGCTCGGTGGCTCGAGCGATGGGCCGGATCCCGGGGACTCGAGCGGCGCTCCTCGCCCATGAGTGAAAGGGGATTGGGATTTGGGATAGTTTATTGTCCGTGACGCCACCCACGGTTGTGGTGATTAAGTGGACACCACCGCTGCTCTTTCTGGGGAGCCCGGGAGTGATGGTATGGAGCAGCCAGTTGTTGATTTGCCCCTCCGTGGGTAGGGGGTTTGGTGGTCTCGGGGCCCAGTGATGGGGTTGGTATGGTGGACAGGCGGGTATGGGGCCTGTGGAGGTGCAGGGACAGCGCTGTGCCGCACGGCACGGAGGTACTCACTCAGCCAGTAAACACGACACAGTTCTCGGTAAACAAACGGCTAGTTGGACGGGTCCCTCGGACGGTTCACGGTGCTGATGTTCCCTGCAGTTAGCGGTGACGGTCTCTTCCCTGCACCTATGTAAAGTCTCTTGGTAGCGATGGGTCCCCACCGGTTACCCACTCCTCGGCTTCAAGCTGGGCCGAAGGAGCTCTACTTTGCCCGCAGGCGCTGGCCCTGGGAAACTGGTGCCCTGGCGGTGGCGGCGTCTCCCCTTCACGGTCGGGCTGTTGCCTTCAATCGGGACTTGGTTGTTAGGAGACAGACGTCCCCTTCACTGACAGATTTGGCAAATTATGGCGACTCCTAGCCTTGCCGGGATCCGAAAGGCCCCTGCCCTGGTGCTGACTGTTCTTCGTATACTGCTCCGGTACCGCCGGGTCACCACCCGTCCGCGGTCCTTCCAGCAACCTCCGAGCAGTCCCCCTGCAGACTATCACCGCCGTCTGCTGACCTTGCCGTCACTGTCCGGGGCACACACCCGGACCAACTTCAGGCTTTCTTAACTGTTTCTTTTCTGTCGCCACTCTTACTTTCCTCCTTTACCACTTCACTGTTTACTCCTTCACTTCCCTAGCTTAACTCCGTTCTTCTTCCTGTCCAAACTCTATCTGCCTGGTTCCTCCCGCCTCCAGGGCTGTGAACTCCTCGGTGGGCGGAGCCAACCGCCTGGCCCACCCCCTGGTGTGGACATCAGCCCCTGGAGGAAGTCAACAAGGATTTTAGGTTAGCTTGGTGTACCTGCAGGGAATGTGGGGTGCATGTGGTGTTGTGACCTGTGACCCCTGGCTTGCCCAGGGCGTCACACTAACGTCCTCAGAATCAGACTACACACAGGCTTTGTTTGTAGTCTGTAACCATAGAGACAACTGTTGGTTATTTGTAAACTATTTGAAAAGTTGTTTATTTTTGTATTTGAAATGAAAATTTAAATGTAGAAATTAATGAATACCATTTTAAAGGGTTAAAAGTAATGGCCTGCACTTGGGAAAGCCATCACTGTTGGATTGGTAGGAATCCATCTCCTACCACAACTCCTGATTAACTATTTGGGAAGGGGGGAGGGGTTCACAGCCCTTGTGCAAGTGCTACACTGAACTGAAAGCTGGTTTGTATTTGCATGTCCCACCTTTGTGCCATTTGGGCATGGTTTTGCAGCATTGTCTCATTGGATAGACAATGTATTTGTGTGTCCCACTTTTGTGCCATCTGTGCATGGTTTTGCAGCATTGTCCCATTGAATAGACAATCAATTTTAAAACCTATATACTTTTGAGCCCTTATGATTTTAGCCCAAATTTAAAGGCGTTGTCCACTACTTTTACAGTGACACCTATCCTAAGGATAGGCCAAGCTATGGGTCCGACACCCAGCACCCCTGTCGATCAGTTGTCCTCGGTCCTGGCAGTGGTAGCAAGAAATGCTCAGTTCCGGAGCTGCTCCATCTTCTAATAGCAGCCGCGATCGGGTAGGGCACATCCGCCTCCTATTGATAGAATGGGAGGCAGATGTAGAGCACCTGGCTGCTATCAGAAGATGGAACAGCGCTGGAACTGAGCATTTCCTGCTACCACTGCCAGGACTATGACCAACTGATCAGCGTGGGTGCTGGGTGTCGGACCCCGGACGATCAGACATTGATGACCTATCCTAAGGATAGGCCATCAATGTAAAAGCAGTGGACAACCCCTTTAACATTTTAACACTTCGGGAGCATATTATTGTTTTGTGTCTTCTGCATAATCTATGGTTTTACTTACATTTCTACATTGGGCATGCTACTTATTGTTGATATACCAATTTGCTAATAGTAGTAATCATCCATGTGAGAAATGCAATTAAAGTTTTGCATTCAATGGAGAACCGGTGGCAATAGACATCATGTTTCCGGCTGGGGAAGCATCAAGATTTATTACGAGTTACGTGTAATATTCTGTTGATTACATGTATCAAGAACTCTTTAAATAGGTAGCCACTTAAGGAATACAAAGTACATCAGGCCTGATAAAGCAATAAATTTGATGTAGGAGAATATTTAGAGCCATACTAGAACTGACACCAAGACCATAGAGACATCGCTTAATCAAAATCAAGTTATGCTCAAATGCCTCAAACTGGACCTGGAGACCGGCCGTATTTTATACTGTTGTTCCTTTCTCACATCCGAATAATAAAGCTTGGCAGAGGTAATGATGACCTTCCAGTCTTCGAGGGCAACGCTGGAAATCCAAGAGTTTATTCATCAGTCCAATCAATTGGCTTATGCTTAAGTTTTCTAAGGCAAACACTATAGCTGCCAATGGGCCACTAGCTTTGATCACCCATTTGATTTTACAATTGTGATATTACTTTATTACTGTGACCTGTTCTTAAGATTGATTATTCATATCAGATCGATGAAGGATCAGACTCCCAGCATTCCCACATCACAATATTTGGACCTGTGCCATGGCTTGTATACTCGCTCCTTTCATTAGCTGATTGTTGGGGGTTTAGGCAGTCGTATTCCCACTAGTCTGATATTGATGACATCTTCAGAGAGGGTCCTCAATATTAATATCCAAGTACTTGCATAAAAGCGGTGTCTGGATGCCAACTGTAATGCCCATGCTAGTGTCCTTGCCCTGTCTTGCTCCCCTCCCAGCATGGACGTTGGTTTCCTCACCTGTCCAGGTGTCCTGCTCCAGTGGTGCTGCCCCCCAGAGAATCTGTACTCCTTGCAAGCTCCCGGCCTCTGCCAGTAGGGTGTGCCCGTAGCCACGCCCCCTTTGTTAAAGGCCCAGCATCCTCCTAACCCGGAAGTCAGCTGGAAGGCTACTTAAGGCACTTCTGCCGTATCAGTGGTGCCTGGGCAATGAGTCTAAAGCAGACTTTACACACTACAATATATCTAACGATGTCTCGGCGGGATCATGTCATGACGCACATCCGGCATCGTTAGTGATATTGTAGTGTGTGAAACCTACGTGAGATTGCGATTGAACGAAAAACCGTTGATCGTATACACGTCGTTCAATTACTAAAAATTGAACGTCCGGTTGTTCAATGTTACCGAGGAAGCACACATCGCTGTGTGTGACACCCCGGGAACGATGAACACATCTTACCTGCGTCCCGCCTGCAATGCGGAAGGAAGGAGGTGGGCGGGATGTATACGTCCCGCTCATCTCTGCCCCTCCGCTTCTATTGGCCGGCTGCTGTGTGACGTCGCTGTGACGCCAAAAGTCCCTCCCACTACAGGAAGTGGTTGTTCGCCGCCCACAGCGAGGTCGTGTGGAAGGTAAGTGCGTGTGACAGGATTTAATCGTTTGTGCGACACAGGCAACAAATTGAACGTGCCGCACATATGGTGGGGGCGGGTGCGATCGCATGTGTAATTGTAACGTGTAAAGCAGGCTTAATACGTTGCTAGTTCTCAGGTCCCCTACCTCTGTGCTTCTGCTGCTGATACCAGTTTGCATTTCTGAGTGCTGCTGCCATATCCCCTCCTACTACTGCAAGCCGTTACCACAGTCACCTACCACAATACCTGCTGCCTCAAAGTATCGATTCCTGTTGCCACACGTGTAGCACAACGGGGCGCGGGGTTGTAGTACTCGTCACCACGCCGTTGATGTCAAGTCAGGGGAATGTTACAGGTGGCCCTTTACCCGGTTTCGTGGCTCCAAGGCGTACAATAAAGAAGGGGAATGATGGAATGGAGGTTTGTCTCGTGACGCCACCTGCGGTACGCGGCTAGGGAATAGCCGCCGCTGCTGTTGCTGTCCTCCGGGGCTGATGGTTGAAGCAGCTAAAATGTTTCTGCTCCCCAAACGTGGGCCCAGAGGAGGATGATGAGGAGAGTAGTAATGGCGGGTGCCGAAGCGTGGGGCGCCGGCAAGGACAGGCGGACACAGCCTCTGTGGGTTCAAGGTTTCTTTACTCACAGTCCTGGTTTACCTGGGAGATGCCGGTCACCGCCGTGATTAGCCTTAGTCGAATCCCAAGCAATTCGACATCACCGCTGGTGTCCCTACTGTCAGATCTTTCTGATCGGGGTCCCTCCAATCCTGGTGTAGGTGGAATATGGAATGGACTGCGGTTGTTTCCTGCACTCTCTGCAGACCCTGGAATCCCATGTAGCTGTGATAACCTGGGCCAAGCAGCTTGCTCCAAGTCTTGGGTCTTGCAGTGCTCCCAGAAGTGTGAAGGTAGAGAGAAAATGTGCCTGGACCGAAGTCCCAACTGTGCTCCTCACCCCAAGCTGTGCCCGAGGCTCACTATGTGTGAAGATGCTCCTTCCTTTTCCCCTTGTGGTACCCGCCCCCCAGACGGTTGTCCTAGTGACTGGGAGAGTCCATGTCTCGTGATGGCCACCCTCTGTCTACCCCAGGCCATCCCCCTGGTGGGAAAGCACCTAACTGTTTGGTGTGTGAATGTGAGAAACACCAGCGAATAACCTCTCCTTACCTGGGAGTACTACATCTTAAGGGAGATGCAGTACCCTGTGGCGACTGATGCCTCAGGGGCGCCACACACGTACCCACGCCGGACGCTGTTGCTGTATCATGCATCAATCTATCCATCCATCCCAGATGGTATCTCTACACCTGCTGCTGCCACAACCTATTGCCAGAGACTATCGCTCCGGTACCCCTGGGGCCAGCCGACGCAGCACCAGTCTTCCCAAGTGGCACCTGAACTCATACCTGCAGTGCAACACCTCCACCATTAGGGGCTCTGGAGAAGACCAGGCTCAGGTCCACAGTCAAGCCCCTCTGGGTTTTCTGTGTGCTGCGGCCCAGTGGGTTCACTAACATCTCCGCTCACCCGGCGAGCAGAACACCAACCTTGCTAATCATATAGACAAAATGAATGGGCAATCTTGTTCGATATTGATTAAAAAAAGATATACTCACTCGGCAAAATATTTGAGTAAATTAGAAAGTCTCTTTGAAGAAGAATATATTATGGTTGATCCCAACTGGATCAAAGGTTGAATTATTTTTTAACCCCTGACTATGTTTTCTTGCGTAGCACGTGATTAAGAACATTTTCATGCTTTTTTTTTACATTTTCAGGACAACTTCGTTTAAGTCTTTTTATTTTCTGTAGTTGAGAATAGTAAATAATGAAAGCAACTTCAAGCAATTAGTGTGACCCTATAAGAGAGCCCTAGGATGTGTTCTACTTATTCTCATGTTTATTTATGTTCCAGAAACTTAAAGAACCTGCTGTGCTTTTATGAATTTCATTTTTCTTTAAAAAAAAACAACAAAAATACAAACCTGCATCTAATAAAGTTCCAAAGTTGGCCCAAAAGGCACCATCTGGTATATACTTATTCAAGAGCTTGGTCAAAATGGGGGTGACACCTTCCAACGCTCATCTCCGATGTTCAACATGATAGTAGATAGACGAACACTATGTATTTAATTGCCACATGTAGTCTACTTTCAAACCAGATTTTTGGTAAAGGGAATAAGTCAGCAGGTTTCAGCTATTTAATCTGGGACCAGCATAATGTAGGGGCAGAGACCCTAACTGCAGGATACGTCTCTTTTTCAGCAGCTTGCTGTAGTTTAATATAATTAGTTGTGTTTGTTTGTTTTTTTTTATCACCAGGAGATTATCATTGCAGGACTAGGTGTCACAGTCCAGCTAATCTGTATAACCCCACCCACACAGGAAGTTGACAATCAGTGATGTGGGCAGGGTTTTACAGAGCTCTGCATTATGATCACTTCTAGATCTGCAGCAGATAAAACAAGAATTTGCTTCAGCTACCAGTGGCCCTTGCTAAACCAGAGACTGTGCCTGTCCACCCCGACCGTGCCTCCAGCCTCAGCTACCCCGGTAGCCCTTGCTATATCAGAGACTGTGCTGGTCCACCCCGGTCGTTCCTCCAGCCTCAGCTACCCAGGTGGTCATTGTTATGCATATGACTGCCTGTGCGTCCTGGTCATGCCATCTGCCTCTGACACTCTGGTGGTTCCAGCCTTGCTAGTGACTCTACCTGTCCACTCTGCCCATGCTATTGTAACGCCCTGGACTAGCCAGGTAGTCACAGACATAACAACATACACCCCCCCACCCTAGACAGTTACATCAGTCAACCAAAAACCCTTGTTGCCTCCCTCCAGGGTCTGATGTCCACACCAGGTGGGGTGGAGCCAGGCGGTTGGCCCCACCCACCGAGGAGTTCACAGGCCTGGAGGGGGGAAAGCAGTCAGAGTAGTGAGGAGGCAGAGTAGTTTGGAGGTGAAAGTGAGAGGTGAGAAACTGCAAGTGTCTGGGTCGGAGCCCAGGCACTGACAGCAAGGTTGGCAGACGGTGGTGGCCGTCTGCAGGAGTTAGTGGAACTCTGCAAAGCCATAGGGACCGGGGTCGGGCGTTGGCCCGCTGGTACCGAACCGGGGAGCGGAGTGAAGCTAAGCACACAGGCAGGGCCATCGGACCACGACCAGGCTTGGAGCCGCTGACAATAGTCAAATCCAAGTGGGACAGGAACCCCAGGGGTTTCCCAACAACCAAGACCCGACAGAAGGCAACAGTCCACACAGAGAGGATATACAGCCACCGCCACAGGCTAGAGATCCAAGGGCCAGCGCCTGCGGGCAAAACGGGCTCCTACGGCACCTATACACCAGGGAGCGGACTACCGGTGGGCAACCACAGGAGTCAGAACATTCTAACAGGTGCAGGGAATGACAGCCACCATCACACCGTCCGGGAAGAACACAACAACACTGCAGCCGGCTGCGGGACCCATCCATCCGGCCATTTGGTTTACCAGAGACTCTGTCATTGACTGTCTGAGTGAGTACACCAGTGCAGTCCGGCACCGCGCCGCGCTGTCCCTGCAACCCTGCACCCCCAGCCATCCAGCCTCACCGTATCACCACCGGGCCCCGGGATCACCAACCCCTACCCACGGAGGGGACAACATCCTAGCTGCTCCCTACCATCTCTCCCGGGATCCCAGTCACCAGCAGCGGTGGTGCCCTCATCACCACGTCCCGTGGGTGGCGTCACAAACTCTCTCCGCAAACCAACCATCCCCTTTCACTCACGGGTGAGGAGCGCTGCTCGAGTCCCCGGGTCCAGCCCACCGCTCGTATATATAAGAATAAGGCTGCACATCAAACTTAGATAATGGTATAATGCCTCAAGCATATGGAAAAATATTGGAATATACAATGAAAAATTCTACTTGCTAATTTGAACATGTGAATAATGAATTGCATACCTGCTATGAATATTAGGAAAAAGGAGATATTTAGCAATCGCATTGATCAATGTAACTGAGCCCCAAAACCTCGTCAAGGTATATCTCTATATTGGGGTCCCTAGCTCTGTGACCCTAACTGTATGTCATCTCATTGCAATTAAAAACTGCTATGGGTGGAGAGGGGTAACTAAGGACTTTCTTATATAGGAGATGGAAAAAACATGGCCGAAAGGGGCGGAGCTGTGTTCACATTCAGAAAAAAAACTACATATAACTGAATAGGATAACTGAAGTGAGCACTAATATATATATATGAGTGCAAGCCAAAAATACATACTATATATAAGAATAAGGCTGCACATCAAACTTAGATAATGGTATAATGCCTCAAGCATATGGAAAAATATTGGAATATACAATGAAAAATGCTACTTGCTAATTTGAACATGTGAATAATGAATTGCATACCTGCTATGAATATTAGGAAAAAGGAGATATTTAGCAATCGCATTGATCAATGTAACTGAGCCCCAAAACCTCGTCAAGGTATATCTCTATATTGGGGTCCCTAGCTCTGTGACCCTAACTGTATGTCATCTCATTGCAATTAAAAACTGCTATGGGTGGAGAGGGGTAACTAAGGACTTTCTTATATAGGAGATGGAAAAAACATGGCCGAAAGGGGCGGAGCTGTGTTCACATTCAGAAAAAAAACTACATATAACAGCCCACCGCTCGAGCCACCAAGCAGCAGCAGAAGCCCCGGACCCGAGCATGGTGAGCGTGTCCCCTCCACCCGCGACAACTTGGCGTCACGAACAGGATAGAACAGATCTACCTACTGGTAGAGGTGCGCCTTGCAGTCCCCGCTGGCGGCGTCCGGCCGAAAAATTTGAAGCGCCGCCATCTTTGGCGCGAAGATTTCCCGCTCGAGCGTCTTCCCCGAGCAGGGAAGGCGCGAAAGTAAGGCCCCTCCCCCAAAGAGGAAGTGCTAGGAAGAACCAAGGGGGGGCGGGTGAAGGCCTGCCTCATGTGACCGAGGGCATAAGAAGCAGGGACGCCAGGACTCTGCTACACATCCGGTTCCTGGGAGCACAAGCGCTGACATGTCCGTTCCGTCCTGCCACGCAGAGATCCCGGAGCCCACGCCAGGAACAGCGGCATGGGTGGAGGCCTGCAGGCCCAGGTCCAGTTTTTGATGGAGCGGTGGGTGGCCGAAATGGAGGAGGTGGCGGCGGCCGTGCGGAGACGCAAGGTGGAGGCAGTGTTGGAGGAGCGGGTAAGCGACCCACGCCCCTGTGTCCCTGAAGGACCGGTCGCTGCGGACGAGGGGCCCGGTCTGCGCCCGCTCACCCTGCTGCCTCCCCCGCAACCCGCACCGGCTGTTGCCACCTCGCCACTAGGCTCGCTGTCCCCGACACCGGCAGCGGACCCCAGTCTGTCCTCCCTGGAGGACCAGCCTGAAGGCGTTGTCCGCGAACGGCCCGCATCACTCCCGTTGCCATGGAAGATCCCGCGGGAGGTGCCAGTCCACGAAGAGAAGCCGTCGGCCCCGGAAGTGACCACACCAGAGACCGTCTCGGCCCCCGCAGTCCGTCCGGCTACTGGAGAAGTGGAAGCCGTGAACCGGAAGGCCCAACAGGTGAGGCCTGCTGTCCCTGCACCCCACGCCTCGGCTGAGGCTGCGCCGGGTCGTCACTGCAAAGCGGCAGCCCAGGCCATGTCACCGCAGGACCCCCACAAGAGATGACCGGTCGTGGCCGGTGTGGGCGAAGTCCGGCGGGGCCCGACCCACGCGCAGGGGCAGGCAAATGCCCCTTCCTGGGACAGGGAGCCAAGCCAGTTGGGCCATGAAATTGCCGCTAGGGAGCAGCAGAGGGCCGAAGTGCTGGCACGCGTCATGAAGGAGAAGGACAATCTCCGCAACGCCACCTTTCGGGTGCGGGGCCCGGTGTATGAAGGCCAGGTGAGAAGGTTTGATCCTCAGCGGGGATATGGCTTTGTGTATAAACCGGGCCTGGAGGCCTATGAGAAGGGTGACCTCAAATAAAGGCAGCGGTCTGCCGTTGCAACTAAGTTGTCCCCGTTGGGACCCTCAGCACCCTGTTTTCAGTTGAATGAACACTAACCAATCACCAAGGTCTCACCTGATTGCCGTCCGTTGTAAGACGAGTGGTCCCCGTTGGGACCATTAGTGTGTTCTCACAGCCCACATGAGAAACTGCCCATGAACATGGCCGAGAACTGGCAGGCCACCCACGAACTTGTGGGTTTGTTAATAGTTTGTGGGCCGTTTTCCGTTCCGTGCCGCCTCCGGAGAGACAGATTGGAGGAGGGATCCGCAACGGAGCAGGCTGGGGTCCGGCCACCACCAGGACCGGTGGCCATCCTCCGGGGGTCAGGGGTCCCCCTGGACGTGGGGTCCCCTGAAGTGACAGCCGGGTGCGAGACACCGTACCCGTTCCCGCTCGGGTAATCTGGACCAGGACTGGGGAAGAGGGGTGCTGCCCGTTTCTTAGGGGCAGCATCAAGGTTTAGGTTGCTTGGGTGGGGGAGCGGATGACCATGAACCCGTCCGTCAGTAATAAAATGATTTATATGTTTGAAACGTTAAAGTACCGAGCCTCCCATAAGGGAAGAACTACAAATATACTTATGTTGAATGTTAACCTGTTAATTTATCTTTTACAGAAAAATAAAACTGGTGGTGGACGGGCAGCCCGCGGACGGTCTGCGTTTTACCAAGGGGGAGTGTGACGCCCTGGACTAGCCAGGTAGTCACAGACATAACAACATACACACCCCCCACCCTAGACAGTTACATAAGTCAATCAATAACCCTTGTTGCCTCCCTCCAGGGTCTGATGTCCACACCAGGTGGGGCGGAGCCAGGCGGTTGGCCCCACCCACCGAGGAGTTCACAGGCCTGGAGGCGGGAAAGCAGTCAGAGTAGTGAGGAGGCAGAGTAGTTTGGAGGTGAAAGTGAGAGGTGAGAAACTGCAAGTGTCTGGGTCGGAGCCCAGGCACTGACAGCAAGGTTGGCAGACGGTGGTGGCCGTCTGCAGGAGTTCGTGGAACTCTGCAGAGCCGTAGGGACCGGGGTCGGGCGTTGGCCCACCGGTACCGAACCGGGGAGTGGAATGAAGCTAAGCACACAGGCAGGGCCATCGGAACCCGACCAGGCTTGGAGCCGCCGACAATAGTCAAATCCGAGTGGGACAGGAACCCCAGGGGTTTCCCAACAACCAAGACCCGACAGAAGGCAACAGTCCACACCGAGAGGATATCTAGCCACCGCCACAGGCTAGAGATCCAAGGGCAAGCGCCTGCGGGAAAAACGGGCTCCTACGGCACCTATACGCCGGGGAGCGGACTACCGGTGGGCAACCACAGGAGTCAGAACATTCTAACAGGTGCAGGGAAAGACAACCACCATCACACCGTCCGGGAAGAGCACAACAACACTGCAGCCGGCTGCGGGACCCATCCATCCGGCCGTTTGGTTTACCAGAGACTCTGTCATTGACTGTCTGAGTGAGTACACCAGTGCCGTCCGGCACCACGCTGCGCTGTCCCTGCAACCCTGCACCCCCAGCCATCCAGCCTCCCCGTATCACCACCGGGCCCCGGGATCACCAAACCCTACCCACGGAGGGGACAACATCCTAACTGCTCCCTACCATCTCTCCCGGGATCCCCATCACCAGCAGCGGTGGTGCCCTCATCACGTCCCGTGGGTGGCGTCATGAACTCTCTCCCCAAACCAACCATCCCCTTTCACTCACGGGTGAGGAGCGCTGCTCAAGTCCCCGGGTCCGGCCCACCGCTCGAGCCACCGAGTAGCAGCAGCAGAAGCACCGGACACGAGCGTGGCGAGCGCGTCCCCTCCGACCGCGACACTATCTGCTTCAGCTATCCTGATGGTTCCTGTCTACACTTGAGACTCAGCCTGTTTGTGTGGTGCCCCTGAGGCTTCAGTTGCCACAAAGACTCATCCAGAGGTGTGGTATTCCATCCTGAGTATGGAGGAGGTCATCACCGGTTCCCACAAAAGCATAACACTCTCACTTAGCAACACCTCATCAGACATGATAAGGGTGTGATCATACCTGAAGCCAGGCTGGGGGTGGAGACTTATGAGTGAGGACACACAGTAGTGGAGTGTGGAGAGAGAAGGAAAGGAGAGGAGCAGTGGAGGAGAGGAGCAGTGGAGGAGCGAAGAACCGTGGCCGCGAGCTGGTACCGCTTGGCCCGGGCACAAACAGAAGGAATCCTAGAGACCATGGGAAGTGTAACATCCTCCCGAGGTCTTGTTCCACATATAATCTACGAGTGGAAGGACTTGGCCGCAACTTGGGGACTGGTCCCTAGGCTACAGGAGAAGAACTTACATACTCCACAAGTAAAACCAGCGGCTGATGTGACTGCAAGCACCGAAGCACATCCGCACAAAAAAATTTGCTGGAAGGTGACCCTAAAGGACCAAGAAATAGAGCTTCACGCCACCAACAGGGTCCACGGACACTAGCATAGGGTTCAGTGAGCGAGGGCGCAAAGCAGGAGGGGGAAGCAAGCACAGGAAGACGACCAGGTACACACAAAAAAAAAAGGTTCACCAGACTCGACCTCCGAACTACTCAGGATCGGCTGGCCACTGGCATGTCGTGTTACCGTGGAACCTGCTACAATGAGAAAAAACCTTGAGACTGCATCCCTGTGTCGCTCCGTTATTCGCCTGCGCCTCCCACCTGACAAACCCCGCCATCGAATACTACTACCACCCCCATCCGTCATGGGGCCCAGCTCTACCTGTGGAGAGCTGCACCAACTAAGCTGCGTCACCATCTGCCCCAGAGGTCCCCAGCCCGCAGTGGTGGCACCTAACATGCCGCATACTACAGGTGGTGTCACAAATAAACTGTCATCATCCTCTTCCTATTTCTTAAATGACATCGCCGGGTTCACGGAACCGGGTCTTGCCACCGTGGCACCTCAGGAGCAGAACAGCTGCCCAGTAACTTGCACCTGTGTCCGTCCTTGCCCTGGGGTCAGCTGCTACAGTCCCGGTCTCTGCCCTGGAAGTTGCACCTGGCATTCGCCTCGTGGTGGGCGCTTAGTCAAGCCCCTCCCACTAAAGGGTAAGCCTGGGGTCCTCCTGTGGTTCAATGGGTCCACTCCTGCTCGCCGCTTTACCATCTCCGGCGGCGAGCGTTACACCAAGCATTCCTTAGAATTAATGGATACGGTAACTAACACAACTCAAGACAGAGAATACTTTATACCTTACCATAGAGACTTCTTCTATGCTGATGATGTCTTTATTCTCCTATATGTAGTGGTAAGTTGCCACGTTGCTATAATTACGATCCCATTTTATAAAACAGCCTTAGATACTTGTCCAAGAACTGCAGCCATAGAATCTGTACCCTCTGACCTGCCAACAATTTCTAAAAAAAAAAAAAAAAAGAAAATTAATTTTTGCAGTGACTTGCATCAACTATAAAGAGTCTGGATACTTTGTAGACAGCTGCATTCTGGACATCATAAAAAGAAGTTTACATTGGTGCAATTTGTATGATTTCGCTAACACATACAGTAATGTAAGTCTAGGTAGCGGACAATCCATGTAAGTAATTTAGCACATATAATGTAGTCATAGTTTTACTATGATAGCTCTTAAAAGAGGACCTGTTGCCTTGTCAAAAATGGCTAGTTTTTGCACTTTAGTCATTCCTGCTGCTTGCCTGAATATTCTGCTTTTTGTTTGTGTCAAATCTGTCATATGGTCCAACAAAGATGCACCTTTTATGGTATTTATCTAGTGGGTGTGGTTAAAAGGATCCTCATGGGCGGGTCTCTAGACTCCCCTGCATTACTACCCTGTGAGCCACTCCCCCTTGTATGTACTATAAAAATTAGCACTGAATAAAAAGGCCACAATCACGAATACAAAAACCTGAATACTCAAGGAAACATGGGTATAAAACTTTGAAAAAAATAGGCATCTTTTGCTCAAGTTCACAGGTCCTCTTCAGTGCCTCATTTTGGGTTTGTTATAATCTAAGAATTATTATTTTTTGTTTTACGAGATTTTCATCCATTTTATCATCTGTTTTTACCATCAGTTTGGCATCTGTTCTTCTTGTGTGCAAAAACAAAAAAGTTTCAAGCTTGTCCTACCTATTACATAATAAAAAATGGATAGCATCCATGGTTTTTTTTGCTGACCCAATGACATGAATAGGCCATTTTGTTTTGATATTCAAATTGTGTCAAAATAAGATGTGTCATGGGGTATGAAATAACAGAATAGGGGCTCCTAGTCTGGCCCTCAGACTTGAGACCCTGCGCTGTCCCTTATCTCAAAGATAGGCTTACTGGTAGACCGGTCTGAGCCCCCAACGTGACCCTAACTTCTGTTTGACCCCTGATCTTACTTCCTCTCTCCCCAACTCTAGGGGTGGGCTGGAAACACTGTAACAAAACCTTACAGAAACAACACGGACAAGTGAGAATGAAAACTCGTACACACTGCACTCGAACAAAGGAGAGACCATATGTGTACAGGGCAAAAAAGAAAAAGGAAGTAAACGCATGACAGGAAAACTTCCACACCACTCAAAATAGCAACTATAGATAACCACGAACTGGATTACCACCAAGACCGGAATCGCTGGAGCTTATGCTATAGCTATTGTCGGCTCAAACATAGGCTTCCATACTTTAAATAGACAGCAAAGAGAAAAGTAAGCCTATGCCAATCACCATAAAATAATAGCTTTTATTCAAGGAATAATAAAATCTACAAGACCATATACAAACTTACAAACAAGGAAGGAAAGGGGGGGGGGGGGGGAAGACACCTGGCAAACAACTGGTATGGCACGAAAAAGTACGCTGCAACATATAAAAAAAAAAGTAACAATGATTGATCAATAAATAAGTTCATCAGTTCAAACAATAAATATTACTATAGCAATTTATACATAAATACTAGTGAATACATAAAAAGTAACAGGCACCAGTATGTCAAAAATATCAGCAAGTTATGAATGCAACAGCATAAGTGCCACAGTGCATATCTAATTACCAGTCCAGCGAGCCAAACGTAAGGACCATGTTCCACCATACTTGACGCGCGTTTCGCAAGAAAAGCTTATTCCAGGATGTATGGGTTGTGTTATAGGTTTTACATACTTTAAATAGGAAAGAGACAGCTGTGGGTGGTAATTAGCAACCTGCTCCTAGGAGCTGCACACAAATCCTCAAGAATTAACTACTGCAGGGCTGGGGAGCAGTGGAAATTAATCAGCCGACGCCCGGCTCAGGCTGAGCAACTAGGAGACTTCAGGATTACTGGAACTGAATCAGCCAATGCCTGGCTCAGGCTGAGCAACTAGGAGACTTCAGGTTGCCGCCTGTCCGACTCTACAATGTGAACAGAGTCTGACATTGTAGCGGCTCCCCACGAGTGTGGAACTGTATAGTGCATGTCAACATGTCTCTGTATTTTCTATTTTGGGCAATCCATCTGCAAAACAAAAAATCAACATGTGGACATTTGAACAGATCTGCAGATTATTATGGTTATATGTTCTAATCATGAAAAATGTGTACTTGAAAAAAAAATAGGTCTGAATAAGACCTAAAGCTTGGTTCCTGATCAGTTCTTCGTGGCCATGCCTACGTCTTGCCCGTATGGATGACATTTTCATTACTTTCTATCTAGTCAATCTCCATGGGTAGCCACAAACATATCTTATTGAGATTACACTTTACGTATGCATAAACTACGGTATTATGCAAGCTTCATTATTTTCATTCATCTATAATGCGGTACTGAGATGCTTATTTATATAGACGAGATCTGGTAAATTGCTCTAAGTCAACATATCTAGTAAATCCAAAAAGTATATTTGGGCAAGCGTGTCCTCCTACATGCATTATCGGAGGCATGACTTTAAGCATAGATTATCGTGCATGCTCAGATATTTTATATATATTTGTATTACCGCTTAATTTTAGTTTAACCCTTGCTGGACATCTACTTTGTGAATGTACTAGTCTCCGTTCGGCTGTATACTTCTCGCTCAAATTTCCATCCTCGGTGTCTCTTTAGTGACTCTAGATGTAATGGAGCATCACAGGAGACTATTAGCGGCTCCACACAGCGCCCCGATGATACAGGACCTTTTGTCAGGCACATATGAAATTAAGTGAAATAAAAACCATATTAAAATGATTACCATCTAACAGCCATTAGTGAGCAGGGAGCTGTCAGCGGGTGATGGATTTCTCACTTACTTCAATGAATGTTCTAACGACATTGATAAAATCACTCCCAGAAAAATACAATAAGCCATTCACCCCACCCGACGGAGGCTGAGTTGTGGAGACCATCGACTTTGCTAGCTGCATTAATCTTTTTACAGCAGCCAAATGGTTAAACTGCAGATGTCTATCCTTAAAATTCTAGAACAGAACTTTCCTATCTTGTTCTTTGTGAATCACTGACCTGCCAAACTTTAAGGCAGTTATCGCGCCATTATCCTATTCATTTTGTTTTAAATGAAGTTAAGCAAGATGTTCCTGATAGGGATGGAAGACACATAAGAAAAGAGACAAGCCAAGACTTGTCTTCAGATTTCCAGTCTGAAAAATCCAATTCTCCCTTCTTCGACAATAGACCATCATTGACCAAAGGGGGTGCAACAGTTAGAGATGCACCCAGAACTTGGTACCACCTAACAATAAAAAGGTAGCAAGGAAATGTAAAGATCTTTCTCGTTACCTGCACTCCACCATTTTTTTTTTAAATTTAGTCCAGGAGTCCTCAATAGAAATGAGGGAACCTGAGGTTCGGTTTTCGAACCGAACATCAACTTAAAAAAAAAAAAAAATCAAGGTTCGGAGTTCGGATGCTTTATGTGCGAACTTCACTCGCGCGAGCAATGCTGCGCTCCGTTACGCTTGGTGCTCAGTCCTGTACAAGCTGCTCGCAGTGTTTGAATGGCTCACATTGGGGGTAACATCAGCACAATTATATGTAGTGTGCAACCCAAAAATTGTTTGAAAAAGTTCACCCACCCTCCCCCGGAAGTGATCTGCTTATGGCTGGCTGTTTGTGGGCAGAGACTCAAACTGCCAATCAGTTACTTGCTCCAGGGTTTGGGTCAAGCTCGAACCAGTGGAGGCTCGGCTCGTTTGCTGCTGGCGAACCGAGCCTCCACGAAACCTCTCATCTCTAGTCCTCAACCAGTGGCTTGTGAACTATACCGTATGTGGCTCATGAGTTCCTCACATGTGGCCTATGGCCATCTGCCCAGGTGAGTGCTTCATTGGGATACATAGGGGGCATTGTTACCTGTTATGGGAGCATTCTTAAGCGGCACTCAGGTACTTTTTAAGGGTGTACTTTGAGAATTATTACTTTATGAGGTGACTATCATGATTGACAGACAGCCCTGTGGTGTCCGACTGCAGAAGGTCACTACGTTTGGCTTCACAAACTACTCCTTGATTTTCCATCCTTTTCTCTGGTGTGAATGGAGTTTTGTGTGTCATCTATATTAGGGTTTACTCTTTCCCCTTTAGGATCTTGCGGAGATCTTTTCCTTTCAGCTGCTAATCATTTTTTCTCACCCTATGTTGCTGGTGAGGGAGTTAAGTTTCTATGCGGTCCTGATTGCAAGCAGTCTGCTTGTAATCATGTGGAGAAACGCTGTTGCATGTTGCTGTTCCACTCCCTTGGAGAGAAGTTGTTGGTTTGCTTTCCCGTTTCTCTTCCCTGTGTGATCTTTAAGACTTAGTGGGGTTGACTAATGCTCATCCCATCCGTTCATTACCTAGAGTAAAGTTCAGGGTCAGCCAGGGCCAGGAATCCTGCTCGGCGCATAGGTGCGGAAACCATCTAGGACATCAGGGGAGCTAGCAGAAGCTTTAATCAATGGTCACCATCTCCCCTCCCCTAGACACAGGGTTACCCTTTTCCCTCCAGTACCTTTTCACCATTTACTTGGTATTTCCCCATACCTAGCATGACAGGGACACTCAGAACATTATCCATTTTAAAAAAGGCACTTATGGCATGATTACTCATGAAGGAGTTACTCATGACATTACTCTATAAAGGTGGCACTCTGGTCATTATTATTTTATAAAGAGGTACTCAGGTCATAAGTACTTTAAGGAGGGGTATGTGGCTTAGGCCATTATTGCTTTCTAAGGGAGCATTTGCACCATTGTTGCTTCATAAGGGTGTTCCTGTGGAATTATAAACTTCAAAAGAGGAGCACAGGGGACCTTCAAGGATTTCTTTGTGGCTCGCAACCATATTACAGATCCGAATGTGGCTCGCAACGTAAGAAAGGTTGGAGACTCCTGATTTAGTCAATCATCTTGGAACTTTAGGGTATGTACACAAGTATAACATGGAATCCAATCATTTTTTTTATAAGGGTTTGAAATCTGATGCATTTTTTTTTAAATACCTACAGAAAAGTTTTACCAAATATGATCATAAAATATTATATTTTTCAGAAAAATTCTAAATGCAATTAAAATTCACGGTACCCAATAAAGTGCACTGGTCAAGTAGCAAAACACGGCAATAAGGAATGGAAATATGATCAAAATGTGTTTATAAAACTAGAAATTCTGACAAAACATAAAAGCCTGTACCCCAAGGAACCATGAGCATGCTAAAATGTGTCACTTGCAAATATTTAGCAATAAAAGTGAAGTGCCATGAAGCAGTAAAAACCAAAGTAGAGGTGGAAATACATGAAAAGCGCAAATAAAAAGTACTTACATGGTTAGAATGAAGATTAGCTTGGCTCTGCCACTGAAATCCTACATGTTTCGCCCTGCTTTGTCAGGGGGAAATGTTTTTGAAACTTGTCTGTTTTCTTACTTTTTCTCTGCAGCGAGACTATCAAAACCTTGTTGGAAATAAGCTGTCAAAAAATACTTGCTGTATGGACAGCAATGTACATGTCCAATGGAAGTCAAAAACAAGAATATTCCAAGATTTTTTATGTGGATCCACTCCAAAATCCACATTTAAAATGGTTTAGAAAACAGTTTTTAAGTGCTTCATTCACGATTTTTCTTTTTTAGCCAAAGCAGAGAAATCACTCCACCTTAGGTAAGCCACATCAATGCAGTAGTACTGTAGAAAAAAAATAAAACACCCACAGGGTCCTTTATTAAATGGAACCTGTCAGGTCCAATATGCACCCAGAACCACGAGCAGTTCTGGGTGCATATTAGTAATTTTTGCCTAACAGTCCTTGTATATACTAGCATAGATAAAAAGATCTTTAGAAAAAGTATTTCTAAAGATCATTTATATAGGCTAACGAGGTCAGGGACTAGTCACAAGGGCGTTCCACTTCCCTTGGCTAGTTGGTCCACATAGCATGTTTGCACGCCTCTGTGGCTGTTCTTGAAAAAAAAAAAAACAGCATCAGATTTATTAAGAGGTGCACATAATAAATCTGGTGGCTCACTTTCTATGGGTGCACTGAAAAAAACAAAAAAACCCCACAAATTTAGGAGGAATGCAAGCTACATGGAAGCAAATAGTGGATTGAGCATTTTTTGTCTGCAGTACAGTTTTTATAAAATTTTTGGGGTCTTCTAAAATGGTACCACTCAAACTTTTAGGGGCCAAAGTCATTATGGTCAACTCTACCTACAGATTGTGTCAGGACTTGGCTCATCTGACATTGGGGGAAAAATAGGATTGGGTTGCTGGCTTTCAACATGTACAATCCTTATGGTTTGAGGGATGATAAGCCAACACTAGAGTTGTCTGGGAGCAATTTACTTCCCTTTCGCCAGTCAGAAAACAAATTCCCTAGTTGGGGTAAATTTTAGAAAAATTTGGTCCTGGGCAAAAATTAAAACTGGGTCCCAAATACTAACACATTTGTACCACCACTCTTTTAGGATGAGGGATGATTTCAGACCATTTAACGAGTGCCATTTGACTATATTCAAGTCGTTCAGTGCTTGTCTACTCGCCGCTAAAGACTGATGGGGTACAACGATTACTAATAGATTGCTTTAACCTCCATACATGATATTTCCAGAACATCTCATTGTTCTTGTCAGCAAACAGGACAATGTGCTGCCGAGAACAATAATTTTGTTCAACAATATCATGTACATCGATAGAGTTATAAGTGGCAGTCGCTCTGGACGAGCCTGGGGTGATCCTCCCCTCTACTAAGCTACTCCTGGGGGATCTCTTGAGGACGAGTACCTCGGTAATTACCCAGTTTGACACCCCTACCCCCAACACTGGCCCTGACCCTTGGCCAGACTGAGCGTGCACGTGTATTTTAGGGTTACGAAGAATATCTGTTGGTCAAATGATCGCTTCCTAAAATGTTTGGCTAGCTTATATAAGGGTTCATTCAGACGTCGGTGATTTTCTCCAAAAACAAATCAATATTTGGTCAGGTTCAACCATCAGTGGTTTTCTCGTATGCAATAAAAATAAAAAAATATAAATTGAAAAGCTCCTCCTGCGATGTTAAAATGGATGGCATCAGTGTGCTGTCCGTGATTTTACCAAATCCATAAACTCGTACAGAGGATTTTGATCCAGATCAAAATCGTAAAGGTCAATGGTTCCATGAAAAATGATGGACATGTGAATAGCACCACAGACTATATATCACGTCTCCACCAGAGTCCGTTTCTGCGACTTATGCTTCAATCACCAGGGCCGCCGTATTCTCGCCGTAGGCAGTGTTGGTGATTGGGGAGGTGTCGGTGCCAGTGGCTTTGGTGGGCGCTGGCGCCACCCATCCACTAAGCAGGATTTGACTGGGACTTGCAGTACCACTGGCTGACTGTGGTAGCGTGTGCCTTCCAGCTGAAGTTACTACCTTTCAGCCACGGCCAATGGGAAGGCACCACACCTTTCTTATTTCTCCTCCAGTCTGCTGATCGTCACCAGATATAGCCTTGATATACTTACTACTACGTCTCTGGTTCACCTTGCCCTTACTATTCTTCCCTGTGTTTTGACCTCTGCTTGATCCCTGAAAATTAGCCTGCCTGGCATCTCTGGATTTGGACCCTAGCCTGATTTAGTCAATTTTGCCCCTTTTGTACCTCCCGGTTTGGACCCTGGTTGTTGACCTTTGTCCACTGGATTGCAACCTTTCCACAGGCAGCGACCCCATGAAGCTTGTGGTAATTTCAGATCCGTATACAGGTGTTAAAGTGTTTCTTGGTTCTTGGGTCATGCTGGTGGGTGGCTTGCCTCTAATCTGTCCGTGACAGTCACCCTGTGTCAGACGTCACACTATAAAACTGAGAAGCACGGATAGCTCATATGAACAATGGCTGTCTGTAGGATGGTTAGATCTTGAAATCTTGTACGAATAGTATATATCTAGGCTTACCATGTCAACGCATTTCACAGAGCCGAGAAAAACTTTACGGGGATGAAAGATCTCTCTGTAACGTGGGTCAAAAATAGCAAATCAAACACCTTACTAACAAGTAGTCACATAAAGCTACTGAGCAAGCCTGAGTTTGTTTGCTAGTGAGCAAATTTCTAACCACCTGACAGTGAGTGCAAGAGGCTTTGCCAGCCGCCATCTGACAATGAGTGATGAAGGATGGGTCGTCAATTTGCATCAGGAAAGCCTGACAGCAATTGAGGTTGCCAGAGAATATGCGAGATCTGGGTCTGTCGCTATGATTTAGAGGAGAGCTACAAGTGTATGGCTTAGGCATAACCCGAAATTGAGTGCGGCACCAATAGCCTGTCAGCAGCTGAGTGGCAGATTGTCTTCGTCGTAAGGAGACCTTCATGTTTCTCAAGGGTGTATTCCCTGCGGAAAACAAGGATAAGATGGCCAAAGGGGATTATATTGCGGGCAAATATAATGATGCTATAGTGGAAACTGTAAGACATTGTGCACATGGTCATATCATGTATATGTAATTTTGTTCTATTACATTCATCTTAACCAATCTCAAAAATTCCATTTGACCGTAACATTTAGTTATGGCCAAATAGTAAGATATTCAGGTTCGGATTATGCGTAACTGACGCGCTGGACTATCCAGGTCGTCCCAGGTAGTCATACACCACACCACACCTCCCTCCCAGTTAGGTAACACCAGCCAAACCAAACCCTTGTCACCACCCTCCAGGTTTGATGGCCACACCAGGGGGGGCGAAGCCAGGAGGTTGGCTCCCCCCACCGAGGAGTTCACAGGCCTGGAGGCGGGAAAACAGTTAGTCTGACACACACTAGTTCAAGTGCAAGTCGAGAGCAGTCAAGGTCACGGGCAGTCCTGTGTCCGTGCCCTGATAAGAGACTACCCGGTGGCTGGGTCGGAGCCCAGTCACCATTGGCAAGGAGGCAGATGGTGGTGGCCGCCTGCAGGAGACCGGGAATACGACCGGTGGAACCGTAAGGGACCGGGACAGGGTAGTGGCCCGCCAGAACCGAACCGGGGAGCCAACTGGATACCGGAGCACCAGGCAGGGTACTCAGACACCATACAAAGCCCTGAACCGACAGGGCCGAGTCGAATCAACTGATTGCGGGCTGGACTCAAGGACCTACCCCACACAAGTTCCTTTAGAAGACAACAGCCCAACCATACAGGGTAAGGCCACCGCCAAGGCATAGAGACCCAAAGGGCCAGCGTCTGCGGGCAAACGTGCTTCTCCGGCAAATACCAGTCGGGGAGCGGACTACTGGTGTCTAGGCACAGGAGTCAGAACATTTACACAGAGGTGCAGAAGAAAGGTGGAGACCACCAACCTAATCTGGAAGAAGCTGCAGCCAGCTGCGGGCCCCGTTCATCACTCTGTTTGGTTTACCAGCGACTCCAGTGTCTTGTGTCAGAGTGAGTACACCAGTGCCATCAGGCACCGCACCGCACTGCACCGCAACACTTCACCCTGCACCCTGGCCCTCGCCTACTGGGCCCCGGGACCAACACCCCCTACCCACGGAGGAATCAATACCTAGTTGCGTCATTACACCGCTCCCGGGATCCCCGTACTTTCACCGCAGCGGTGGTGTCCACAATCACCACAACCCGTGGGTGGCATCACAAACTGTCATTCCAAATCAAACACCCAAATCCCCGCGTGTAGCACCAACTCCCTTGCAGAGCGACGTGACCCCCGGGTCCGTGAGAGGCTCGAGCCACCACCCGCAGTACGAGCACGGATCCGAGCGGCTCGGCGGTTGCAGCCGAGCCCGCGGGGTGGTACACATCGACTCTTCTGGCGTCTACGAACAGGATAGAACCATCCACTTACCTGTGAAAGTGCGCCTTCAGATCATTGCCAGCGGCGTCCTGCTGAAAAATCGGAGAATCCGCCATCTTGGGCGCGAAAAGTTCCCGCCCGAGCTGTCTTCCCTGAACAGAAAGAGCGTGAAGACGAAGCCCTGCCCCCCGAGAGCGGAGCGGAGCAAAAAGAAAAAGGGAGTGCTCGGAAAATACCAAGGGGGGAACGGATGGAAAGATGTTGGCGTTCCCGGATGGGAGCGGAGGGGCGCCCGCCGCTGGAGCGGCGGGGCTCGGAAGAAGCGGAGGAGGAGTAGCCTTTGAGGTTTGTGGCCCAGGTGAGCTCCCCGCCGGAATCGCTGCTTGGTTCGAGCGGGAGCTGGGCCGGTTCTGCATGAAGGTGAGGGCGCAGAGTCTGCAGCAGCTGCTCGATTGGAAGGGGAGGTCCGCAGGATGGTTGCCGTGGTGTGGGCCCGTGAACAAGGGGCAGTCGTAGCCGTGCAGCGGCGAGATCAAGCCACGCAGACTCCCAAGCCAGCCCTTATCCATTGGGAGCCAGGACCCGGCAGTACTGCAGCAAGTGGACCTGAGGCGGTGCAACTCATGGAGGAAGAGGTACCGAGTACGCTGCCCCCGCCGCCGTTCCCGTTAACGGTCTACAGCCCCGGAACCTACTGCAGATGGATGGGGAACCCGGTGGATCGTCAGACCGTCGGCCAGGCCGGTCCCCTGCAGTGGTAGCCGCACTCCGAAATGATCCCTGAAGTTTACAGTTCAACATTTTAAAGTTAAAAGTTTTAAAAGACCCGCTCCTGCAGTACCCGGAGTCCTTTGTTGAACGTCCCCATGTTCTGGGGGACACCATCTGGTACGCCGGATGGAAGGAGCTGGACCCTGCCTGACTTGTTGAACGCCGCCGGGGACGGAGCCTCGGTGGGCGCCATCAGGGGTCGGAGCCCCTGGTGGAGGACGGCAGGGAGTTCAAGGAGCGAGGACAGTTCTACAAGTAGAGCCCGGTTACCGTACCCGCACCGCAGGCAGTGGAAGACTGGGTCTTTATGGACGGTGCTACCGTGAGTGAGTGTGGCATTGGGGACCTGTACTGCCCTGTAGTGGACAGGGGAAAGTGGCTGGAAGGAGGCTGCGCCGGCAGCGGAGTCTCACAAGAAAGTTAAAGTGCGGTAGCGGTTCCCGGCTACCATGTTAAAGTCCCCGTTGGGACCCTGACTGCCCGTCCCTGTTGGGACTTTTGTTGCCCCGTTTTACAAAAAGACAAGGTCGAGAACTTGCAGGCCAAACCAAAAACTTTTGGCAATGTAAATAATCCCCTCCCTTAACCGGCCGTCCGGTTTCACCGCCTCCGGAGAGACAGACTGGAGGATGGGCCTGCAGAAGCTGATGGCCGAGGCCCGCCACCACTACAACCGGTGGCCATCCTCCGAGTCAGGGGTCCCCTGGACATGGGGCCTCTGAAGGGACTGTGAAACCCGCACCCGTCTGGTTAAAAAACGCCTGGGCCCGTTCCTGGACCTGGGAAAAGGGGTGCTGCCCACTTCTTAGCTTCTTAGGAGCAGCATCAAGGTCTAAGTTGTTTGGGTGGGTGACTGAAGACCCGGTTCCCGTGTTATTAAAATGTTATCGCAACGTTCAAGTATGTGCCTCCCGTATGGGAAGATCCAAAAATATAAAAATGTTGAAAATGTTATTATACTTGTATTGTTTGTCCAGTTTTCTATTTTTCAGAAACAAAAAAAATAAATAAATAAACCGGTGATGGACGGGCAGCCCACAGACGGTCTGCATTAAACCAAGGGGGAATGTGACGCCCTGGACTATCCAGGTCGTCCCAGGTAGTCATACACCACACCCCTCTCCCAGTTAGGTAACACCAGCCAAACCAAAACCCTTGTCACCACCCTCCAGGTTTGATGTCCACACCAGGGGGCGGAGCCAGGCAGTTAGTTCCGCCCACCGAGGAGTTCACAGGCCTGGAGGCGGGAAAACAGTTAGTCTGACACACACTAGTTTAAGTGCAAGTCGAGAGCAGTCAAGGTCACGGGCAGTCCTGTGTCCGTGCCCTGATAAGAGACTACCCGGTGGCTGGGTCGGAGCCCAGTCACCATTTGCAAGGAGGCAGACGGTAGTGGCCGCCTGCAGGAGACCGGGAATACGACCGGTGGAACCGTAAGGGACCGGGACAGGGTAGTGGCCCGCCGGAACTGAACCGGGGAGTCAACTGGATACCGGAGCACCAGGCAGGGTACTCAGACCCCATACAAAGCCCTGAACCGACAGGGCCAAGTCGAATCCACTGATTGCAGGCTGGACTCAAGGACCTACCCCACACAAGTCCCTTTGGAAGACAACAGCCCAACCATACAAGGTAAGGCCACCGCCAAGGCATAGAGACCCAAAGGGCCAGCGTATGCGGGCAAACGGGCTCCTCTGGAAAATACCAGTCGGGGAGCGGACTACCGGTGTCTAGGCACAGGAGTCAGAACATTTACACAGAGGTGCAGGAGAAAGGTGGAGACCACCAACCTAATCTGTAAGAAGCTGCAGCCGGCTGCAGGCCCCGTTCATCACTCCGTTTGGTTTAACAGCGACTACAGTGTCTTGTGTCAGAGTGAGTACACCAGTGCCATCAGGCACCGCACCGCACTGCACCGCAACACTTCACGCTGCACCCCAGTCCTCGCCTACCGGACCCCGGGACCAACTCGCCCTACCCACGGAGGGGTCAACACCTAGCTGCGTCATTACACCGCTCCCGGGATCCCCGCACCTTCACCGCAGTGGTGGTGTCCACAATCACCACAACCCGTGGGTGGCGTCACAAACTGTCATTCCAAATCAAACACCCAAATCCCCGTGTGTAGCGCCAACTCCCTTGCAGAGCGACGTGATCCCCGGGTCCGTGAGAGGCTCGAGCCACCACCCGCAGTACGAGCACGGATCCGACCGGCTCGGCGGTCGCAGCCGAGCCCGCGGGGCGGTACATAACAAATCCCAAAGTACTATGTCGGTATTCATCACAAATAATATACCAATTGCAAGTCAATGGAGACCCAAGCATTTTTCTGGGAAATTGTCAAGAAAATTGCTTGGGTTCTCCATTGACTTGCTTTGGGTTCATTTCTTGTGACTACTACCGGAACAGTACTTTGGGATTCGTTACGAATAATCCAAACCCAAATATTTACTGTTCGCTCATCAGTACGTAACATATTTCGTTGTATGTTCTACTACATATGTATTTGTACATGACAGTCATGTGGTTTCTGGCAAAAGAAGGTCACAGCGTTTAGCTGCCAAAAATGCTCCCTGACTTTCTATTGTTCCTGCTCTCAGTATTCATTGTAACAGATAGCTTTCTGGTTGGATTAATCTCTACCCTTTTTGGAGCTCACCTTCCACCCAGCTGCTGATCATCAGTATTCTCTTGGTGCTTAAATACTCCCTTCTTCCCTGGACTGGTGCTGGTGATATTATTCAGTTCATTCAATGTCTGGTTGCAAGCAGGTGGCTTGATCTCATTTGTAGTGATGGACTATGATGGACCCGAGGAAGCGTACTCATACGCGAAACGGCCGTCGTCCGTGAGGGGGCCTGCTGAGAGCTGTACTCCTGCCGCTTTTAATGCACCTTTAAAATAAAACATTTCACTGGATCCTGGTGAGTGCCGTCCTCTTTCTTCTATGGATTCAACTTATGGACTGCAAACTGCTAGGACGACCACCCCGTAACCAGTTTTGTGGCGGATTCCTGTCCCTTTTCTGAAGCAGTGGTATACACCTACAAAAGTGAGGAGGTTGGTGCAGCAGTTCCTTCTGTTGACTGATTTTTTGGACTATAAGCTGCGGCCACCACCACCGGGCTCTTATATACAGCATTTTAACATGCTGTATATAAAAGAGCCCAGGCCGCTGTGACAACATAAAAAACACTTTATAATACTTATCTAACGGTCACTCTGCGGTGGAATAGGGCCTAATGGGCGTCTCTGTTGTCCGGTGCGGACGCCTCCTCTTTTGGCCATCTTCATCCTCTTTCTGAAGCCTGTGTGCATGACGCGGCTACGTCATACACACTCGCCGGTCCTGCGCAGGCGCACTACAATACTTTGATCGGCCCTGCTCAGGGCAGATCAAAGTGCGCCTGCTCAGGACCTGAATGCCAGCGAGTGTGGATGACGTCGGACCCGTCATGCACCGCGGCTAGAGAAGAAGGAAAACAAAGATGGCCAAAAGAGGCTGCTCCGGCACGGGACAACGGAGACGCCCATTAGGCCCTATTCCACCGCAGCGCGACCCTTAAGTAAGTATTATAAAGTTTTTTTTATGTTGTCACAGCGGCCTGGGCTCTTATATACAGCATGTTAGAATGCTGTATATAAGAGCCCGGTGGTGGATGCCGCAGCTTATAGTCCAAAAAAGTGGTGACAGGTTCCCTTTAATTGGCTAAAATGATTTACAAACATGGAAGAATGGGCCACAAATCAGTAATGGAGAGGATCAGGAACAAAATAAAAAACAATACCGGATTTATGAGAACAATGGCAGTTATACCAGTTAAAAAAATATAGTTACCGGTAGGTCCAGAAATATTTGGATAGTGACATTTTAACTGTTACCAAAACATAGATCTAGTTATATAATCAATATGGCCTTAAAGTGCAGACTCTCAGCATTAATTTGAGGGAATTCACATCCTAACTGAAGTAAAGGTTTAGCAATTACAGCTCTTTAATATGTAGCTGTCTCTTTTTCAAGGGACCAAAGGTAATTGGACAATTATCTCAAAAGCTCTCCAATGGGCTGCATGGGCTATTTCCTCATCATCAACTAAAGTAGGTGAAAGGTCTGGAGCTGATTCTAGATGCGGCATTTGCATTTGGAAAAACTCTTAGGCTGCTTTCACACTTCAGTCTTTTTGCATCAGTCACAATCTGTCGGTTTGAGAAACAACTGAATCCTGCAAAATAATTTGCAGGATTCAATTTTTTCCCCATAGACTTGAATTAACGACGGATTGTGACTGATGGCAATCAGTTGCATCCGCCGGGCAACTGATCAGTCGTGGAATAACTGACTATTGGGCGGAAGCAACTGAGACTGTAGCGTTTTTTTATGCGTCGAAAAAATGCACAACGCAGGATTCTGTTGGCATCCGTCGTTGGTTATAATGGAAACATATGGGTGCCGGAATCTATCGGAATCCATGAAATGACGGATTCCGACGACGGATCTGTTTTTTCAACTGAGCATGCTCAGATGAGGTGTAAAATCATTCCTGGTCAACATATAAATTCATTCATATTCATTCTCTCTCTCTCAAGATGGGTTCATATAGCTTTTACATAGAAAATAATTCTACAACGGATCCGTTTTTTTCACAGAATCCGTCGCATCAGTTGTACAACAATATACGACACATCCGTCCCATCAGTCACAAAACGGATTGTGACTGATGCAAAAAAACGGAAGTGTGAAAGTAGCCTTACAGGGAACGCGCAACATGCGGTTAAAGGAGATCTCAATTTAAGAGAAAGATCATCATTAGGCTGAAAGAAAAAAAAAAAGAAGAAATTCAAGAAAGACATAGTAGAAATGTTAGCAGTGGCCAAATTAGTAGTTCGGTGCATTGCGCAAAAGGAAAAAAAAAACAAAACAAAAACAAATGCTGGTGAGCTTGGGAATTCAAAAAGGCCCGGACATCCACAGAAGACCACATTGGTGGATGATCACAAAATCCTTTCCAGAGTGAAGAAAAACCTCATCACAACATCCAAAGTAAAAAACGCTCAACATATCATAAAAAGAAGACTTCATGAGAGCAAATACAAAGGGTTCACCACAAGGTGCCAAAAAAATAATCAGCCTTAACAATAGAAAGGCCAGACTAGAGTTTTCCGAAAAACATCTAAAGAAGCCCAGTTCTGGAAAAGCATTCTTTGGACAGATGAAACCAAGATCAACCTGTACCAGAATGATCGAAGAAGAAAGTATGAAGAAGGCTTGGAACAGTTCATGACCAAAAGCACGCCACATCCTCTGTAACACATAGTGAAGGAGGTGTGATGGCCAGGCATGCATGGCTTCCAATGGCCCTGGGTCACTAGTGGTTATTAATGATGTGACTAAAGACAGAAGCAGCCGGATGAATTCTGAAGTGTACAGGGTGAGACTGTTTACTCAGTTTCAACCAAATGTAGTAAGGTTGAGTGAACTGTGCAGATGAACAATGACTCAAAACATCTGCAAAAGCAACTCATGAATTTGATAACGGTGAAGAAGTGGAATATTCCGCAATGGCCACGTCAATCACCAGATCTAAACCCTATTGAGCTGCATTTCCCATGATTAGGACAAAACTTAAAGGATAGAGACCCAAAAACAAGCAACAACTGAAGTAACTGCAGTAAAGGATGGTAAAGCATCACAAAAGGAGGAAACAAGCAATGGTGACGTCCGAGGCGTCCAGACTTCAGGGACTCATTGCCTGCAAAGGATTCTTCACAAAGCATTAAAAATGAACATTTTAATATATGGTAAAGTTTATTTGTCCAAATATTTTTGTACTCTTAAGACAGATCCTATTTAAAAATAAATTATAATTTTCAATTGAATCATACTTTGAACTTCTGAGATTGGTCAGTGTTTAAAACCTTCTTTAAAAATGTAGAGCGCTAGGAGTGAAAAGAAAGAGTACACTGGGATAGCAAAAAAATAGCAAAAATGATAAATTAGCTTTATATGTTGCAATATAGAGGTATGAGCAGCTAAATTATGTATTAGGTATCACAATATGTACACACAAAAGCCCACATGCCCGGAAACCTTGCCCATAAAATCAGCTATTATTGTCATCACCATGGGCTAAACTACAATAGCATGGAAGAGATAAATAAATGAAAAAACGACATTATTCCCATTCAATGCAAGAAAATTGCAATAGAATCAGTAGAGCACGGCACAAAGAAGAACATTAGTAGCCACAGCGCAACGTCTAGCAGTTTCTCTTTTTAGTAATTCATTTATATCTGCCCTATTTCTCATATTCTAATATGCTCTTATCACCGGTTTTCTAGGTATTTCTGTTTATTATCGTAATTTCAGGCTATTCTTTGCACAGGAGTGTATCACATAAGGATCAAATTGGACGTGGATTTGGTAATGCCAACCAGGACAGAAGGACCCCGATGATTTTTGCTCTTTCCTTAAAGTTTCCTTCCCTTCTTCGCTAACATTGCCAAGTCATTGAAAAAGGAAGCCCTCCACAGACTCTCGCCACCAAGGTCAACTGGATCATATCTTACTGGCTGCCTCTATGGTAAACATACCCATGCTGTCCTCCTTAGGCACAAAAGAGGAGTGCAACGCTTGGCTATCATTTGGTAGGACGTATCCATGCCTTTAATAATAATAATAATAATAATAATAATAATAATAATAATCTTTATTTATATAGCGCCAACATATTCCGCAGCGCTTTACAATTCAGGAGGATCATATACAAGCAAGTAACAGTTATAGAAGATACAATATTTAGATGGGGAAAAAAAAGGCAACCCTGCTCGTGAGAGCTTACAATCTACAATGAGATGGAGGTGGGGTGGGGGGGGGGGCAAGGTACAAGTGCTTATTTACAATGGCAATCCAAGCCATCTCAAGGAAATGGGGGATAGATAATGGTTTCCTGGACCAGTTGGCCAGAACCTTGAGATGCATTTGGGTGCCATGGAGTTTGATGTGGAGTTATGTTGTGAGAAGTTCTAGAGGGACTATGTGAATTTAGTTTGGCTAGGGAGTGTGATAGGCCGCCCTAAAAAGATGCATTTTTAGGGTGCGTCTGAAGCGGAGTAACTTGTGATTTGTCCTAATTTCTTGGGGTAGAGTGTTCCAGAAGGTTGGTGCAGCTCGGGAGAAGTCTTGGATCTGGGAGTGGGAGGTTCGAATTAGTGTGGATGTTAGTCGAAAGTCATTTGCAGAGCGTAGAGAATGAGTGGGGTGATAGACAGAGAGGAGGGTGGAGATGTAGGGGGCTGCCGCACTGTGGAGAGCTTTGTGGGTGAGAACAAGCAATTTGAATTGGATCCTATGATATATGGGCAGCCAGTGCAATGACTGGCACAGAGCAGAGGCATCCAAGTAGCGGTTAGCCAGATAGGTGACCCTAGCTGCTGCATTAAGGATGGACTGTAGAGGAGAGAGTCTAGTTAGGGGGAGACCAATTAATAGAGAGTTACAGTAGTCAAGTCAAGAGTGGATCAGGGCTACGTTGAGCGTTTTTGTCGTTTCTATTGTGAGAAAGGGGTGGATTCTAGAGATGTTCTTGAGGTGCAAGCAGCAGGAGTGGGCAAGAGATTGGATGTGGGAGGTGAAGGATAGATCAGTGTCAAGAATAACCCCCAGACAGCGGGCTTGCTGCCTAGGACTTATCGTTGTTCCACACACAGAGAGGGAGATGTCAGGTTTAGGAAGGTTGGGAGATGGAGGAAAAAGAAGAAGTTCAGTTTTGGAAAGGTTAAGTTTCAGATAGAGAGCAGACATGATGTTGCAAACTGCAGTCAGGCAGTCACTTGTGTTCTGTAGTACAGCGGGGGTGAGCTCAGGGGATGAGGTGTATAGCTGTGTGTCATCAACATAAAGATGGTACTGAAAGCCAAATCTGCTGATGGTCATTCCAATTGGGGCAGTGTACAGGGAGAAAAGAAGAGGGCCAAGGACTAAACCTTGAGGGACCCCAACAGTGAGAGGAAGAGGAGAAGATGTGGAGCCAGCAAATGATACGCTGAACGAGCGGCCAGAAAGATAGGAAGAGAACCAGGAAAGAACAGTGTCCTTTAGGCCAATAGAATGGAGCATAGAGAGGAGATGGTGGTCAACAGTGTCGAAGGCGGCGGAGGGTCAAGAAGGATAAGCAGAGAGTGGTCACCTGTCAGGTCATTGGTCACTTTGACAAGGCAGTTTCTGTTGAGTGTAAAGGGCCAGATCATCAGCATGAAGGTCTGTGATGGTATCTGTACTTTGGGACTGAGGAGGGAGTGAAAGGTGTTAAAGAGCTTTTTTGGATTGTTGGATAGTGAGGAAATGAGGGTGGTGAAGTAGGTCTGTTTGGCAAGGTGAAGGGAAGAGTTGTAGGTCCTTAACATGAACTTGTAGTGGATGACGTTTTCTGGTGTGCGGGTTTTCCTCCATAGGCGTTCGGCACTCCTGGAGCATCGCGTGAGAAATTGAGTTTGGGATGTGAGCCAGGGCTGTTTTACTCTGTGTTTGGTCTTTCTGAAGGTGAGGGGCGCTACTTGGTCTAGGGTACTTGTGAGTGTTTCATTGTAGTGCTTTACAGCCAGATCAGGACAGGAAAGTGAGGAGATAGGGGACAGTGATGAGTGTACAGTGATGAGTGTAGTGTCTGTAAGTGTCTGAGAGTCTATAGCCTGTAGGTTTCTCAATGTGTGATAGGTGGGAGTGTGCTGGGGTGGGCGAGGGTTTGTGAGCTTGAAGGAGAGGATGTTGTGGTCAGAGAGGGGAAGAGGTGAGTTGTCAAAGTGAGAGATTGAGCAGAGGCGGATAAAGACCAGGTCAAGGGTGTTACCATCTTTATGTGTCTCAGAGGATGAGAGCTGAGAGATGCCAAGGGAGGTGGTGAGAGATAGAAGCTGGGATGCAGATGGGGAGAAGGGGCTGTTCATGGGGATGTTAAAGTCTCCTAGGATAAGGGTTGGTAATTCAGAGGACATGAAGTGCGGTAGCCAGGCTGAAAAGTTGTCAAGGAACTGGGTGGGTGAGCCTGGTGGACGGTATATGACAGCTACTCTGAGGGAGAGGGGATGGAAGAGTCTGATGGTGTGGACCTCAAAGGATGGGAATGAGAGTGATGGAGCTGGGGGGATGACCTGGAAGGTGCATTGTGGGGACAGGAGTAACCCCACTCCACCACCATGTCTGTTTCCAGGTCTTGGTGAATGGGAAAAAAGTGTAGACCATCGGGAGAGATGGTAGCAGGGGAAGTAATGTTAAAATCCTGAATCCAGGTTTCAGTGAGGGCTAGCAGGTTAAGATAGTTATTGAGAAAGTAGTTGTGGATGTAAGGAAGGTTGTTACATACAGACCGTGGATTCCAGAGAGCACAATTAAAAGAGGGAAGTGAGGGTGTACAACTAATGTACGGTGGTCCCTCACATTACCACACACCATGGGTAGCGTCACGAACACTATCCCATTCACCACCCCAACAAAAATTCCCCCCTTATTATTTCCGGGTAGCCGCGCGACTCCGCCTCGGATCCGGAGACCCCTCGAGCCACTGTGGATCCGGGTCCGAGCAGCCCGTCGGCTGTCGCGGGGGCGACACATATGTATGTCCGTGTGTTTAGCGTGTGCTGTCAGTGTACTAGCCGTGTGACATCCGGATAGCACACGTACAGCATGAACTTCTATACTCACCCTTCCCCAGCGCTGCTGTCTCCGGCACTGCTGCTGCTTCGGGTCCTCAGTTCAGTGAATATGCATGAGCATAATGAGCAGGCCTGGAAGCAAGTGACAACAGCGCCAAGGACAGGCAAGTATAAAAAATCATTTAACTTCAAAGACACGTGTTTTCTCCGGTACGTGTCATACTGATGTCACACCGATCACATATGAGTGTGTGGTCCATGTGACACCCGTGCTGCTGGAGAAAAACGGACATGTCGCAGTGTGGTGCACAAGCACACACGTCCGTGTGAAAGCATGGAGGTGTGCGCAAACCCGTTGATTTTAATGGGTCTATGTGTGTCCGTGTCTCCACTACATGTGAAAACGGACAACACACGTACCAAAAACACAGACGTGTGCAAGAGGCTTCATGAACATAAACACACAAAAGGTAACAAAAAAAGGGAAGACCAACTACAAGGAGATGCTACACCCACACCCACCTGGCCCTTGTATGGACTAGAAAAATCCTAGTTGAAAACCTCAAACAGCACCTGGGACCCAACTCTCTGAAAGGCCGTCAAGAGGTTTCTCAATCCTCCTGAAGGACCAGAGGGGAGGCAACAATGCACTGCCAACAAAAGGGAGAGGAAAGTATGCAGGATCATACAAAAATCCAAAATCCAAAAACTAAAATAAGTTAATTTAAGGCTGAGAGGGAAAACTATAGAAAGCTACAAATAAGTGGATCAAGTAAAACCTCCCAGAAACCAAAGAGGTAAAAGAAAAAAAGGTGCAGGGAAGAAAAACAAAATGACTCACTTTAGGAACTAAACTGGTGTTTACCCAATAAGGTAAACCCCTTAGCTGAAGAACTGGAGCTACTAAACATAAGTCCACCTAGAGGTATAGCCAGCAAGGAAGTGCAATGAAGGGTGAACCCAGAATGTGATAGGGCAGACCAAAATGGGAAAGTGAGAAACACTTTGAGGAGCGAATGAAGAAGGAAAAACAAAGACAATTGAAACCATCAACATTTAGACAGGGAAGAAAAGGCAATAGTCCTGCAGACAGAGGAACTGACCATGCAGCAACAGGATCGAATACTCAAACCAAGCCATGATAGTATGCCAAAAGCTACTGTGCCCACCAATGGGCTTCAGCAGTTTCCCACTGCTCTTATAAACAACGACCTGGGAGGATGGCTGGAGATCAGATGAGAATTAGAAAGTATAGACAAGTAGTGTTTATTCTCTTGCTACCATATTTTAAAAAGAAGTTGGATAATTCCATGTCGAAAGGCAAATGATGTGCTACTGGTCCAACAGCTAGAGAATAGGAGACACAAACCTCCCATTCTGGCAACTGATTGAGGTCCAAGCAATGGGACCCATAGCACTCTAACAGAACTCATGCTGAGGATAGAACATTGTGACTTTTAGTTAATGTGATGCCCTGGACCCCAGGGGTCACAAGTCACCACACTCACCACATACACCCCCACACTAGAAAGGTACCATCAGTCAACCACAAAGACCTGATTGCCTCCCTCACTGTTAGACGGGCACACCAGGTGGGCGGAGTCAGGCGGAAAGACACGCCCCCGAGGAGTCTGCTGACCTGAGGCAGGAAGCAGTTGAGTTCTGCACAGCAGAGGGGAGAAGAGTTCTGTTCAGACAGTCAGTGCAGACAGACGGTTCAACCAGTCAGGCAGGCAGACTGCAGTGGTTGCCTGCAGGAGGAGACCGGGAATACGACCAGCGGAACCGTAAGGGACTGGGACAGGGTAGTGGCCTGCCGGAACCGAACCGGGGAGCTAACTGGATACCGGAGCACCAGATTAACTGATTGCGGTCTGAACCTCAGGGGTTCATTTCCACCAAAGTCCCGTTTGAAGGCAACAGCCCAACCCGTCCGGATAGTAGCCACTGCCAGAGGCCAGAGATCCAAGGGCCAGCGTCTGCGGGCAACAGGGGCTCCTACAACACATACACGCCGGGGAGAGGACTACCAGTGCCCAGGCACAGTGGTCACACTACAAACACAGGTGCAGGAGAAAGGTGGACATTGTCAACTCGACTAGGAAGCTGCAGCCGGCTGCGGGCCCTGTTCATTCCTCTGTTTGGTTTACCAGTGACTCTGTGTGGTTTAATCGTGAGTACAACAGTGCCACCAGGCACCGCACCGCGCTGCACCGCAACACTGCGCCCTGCACCCTTGCCCACAGCCCGACCAGGCCCCGGGACCAACATCCTCTACCAACATAGGGGTCAACACCTAGCTGCGCCACTACACTGCTCCCGGGAGTCTCCGTACCTTCACCGCAGTGGTGGTGCCCACCATCAGCACAACCCGTGGGTGGCGTCATGAACAATCATCCCAAAACCAAATACCCGCATCCCCCGTGTGTAATGCCAACCCCCCTTGCAGAGCGACGTGACCCCCGGGTCCGTGAGAGGCTCGAGCCACCACCCGTAGAACGCGAGCACGGATCCGAGCGGCTCGACGGCTGCAGCGGAGGCCGCGGGGCGGTACATTAGCGGCTTCTTAGTGACTGCAACTTGGATGTCTGAAACTCTATGTGAGTCCCCAGACTCCGTGTTTTAAGTCTACAACTAGACTTTATTTGGTTTATGATTTAGTTTATTGTTTTTCTTACTATGTAAAACTTCTTCTCGAACACCAAGTCCAACAGTCCTCCATCTTGATTTACTATTTTACAACCGCATGTTTGTCTTAGTTTGGGATGGCATCTTGGTGTATTTGGTTCTGCTCACATTAAAGTCTTGTTTCTTCTTCTTTTTGATGGCCGGAACATCATGGTCTGCCACTCCATTCAAGAACAGAAGTCAATGCGATGCCAATGTTCAGGTATTCCCAGATGATTTTTGTTTAATTTTCTGCAACAAGGCCTTGTCACACATCTACGTGACTTCTGCAGGCAATCACTGGCTTCATTGGATCTGATACACAGTGGATCCATCCTAACTGATGCGACTTTGGTAAGAAGAGAAGCCATGACTCTAGTGTGAACAGAGCCACTGCCTGTCAATCTAGGTACGGAGAAGTACCAAGCAAATGGCGAAAGGGAAACCCTGTGTCTAGGGAAGGGGGGGGGATGGTGACCCCTGACCAAACCTATCACTGGTCCCTCACCACCCTAGATAGGTTCAGAACCTATGCACTGAGCCGGATAACTGAACCTAGGTATCACAAGTGCTGGGCCCTAAATAGGGAATGTATGGGATGAGCTCTTCGTAAACCCTACTAAACACTAAAGAAGACACAAGGGGGACAAACAGGGGGAAGAACATGAATTATTAGATGACTCAGGTAGGAGTTCCGCAAGAGCTTCCAACAATGATACCACAGAGAACAAACCACCTGCTTGCCACCCCTCAGCTTGTATGAGCTGAAAATATCACCAGCATCAGTCCTCATCAAGGAAGGGGAATTTAAACACTAAGGGAATACTGATAATTAACAGCTGCGTGGAAGTCGAGTTCCCGCTGAGTCCAAAAGGGAGAGAGGTGAATCCAGCAGGAAAAACTTGGGAAGGGGAGATGGTGACCCCTGACCAAACCCATCACTGGTCCTTATGTTCCCGCACCACCCTAGAAAGGTTCTGCACCTATACGTTGAGCAGGATACCCGACCCTAGCTATCCCTAGTGTTGGGCTCTAAATAGGGAATGGATGGGATGAGCTCTTCGGCAACCCCACTAAACACTAAAATAGACAACAAGGAGGACACACAAGGTAAAATGCAAGAACTACTTATCCACACGTGACTCAGGTAGAAGTTCAGAAAAGTAACAGCAACAAAACCACAGCTGAGTACAAACCACCTGGTTGCAACCAGAGCTTGAATGAACTGAATAATATCACCAGCACCAGTCCAAGGAAGATGGGAGTATCTAAGCACCAAGAGAATATTTATAATCAGCAGCTGGATGGAAGGCGAGCTCCTCTGGGTCTTAAAGGGGAAAACCCAGCAGGAAAGCTACCTAGAACAATGAATACTAACAGCAGGAACAATAGAAAATCAAGGTGCATTTTCCGCAGCCAAACGTCGTGACCTTCTATTGCCAGAAACCACATGACTGTCACCCGTGACACTGCCCTTCATATCATTTTTCTGGCTATTGTTAAAAGAATTTATACTGGAAAAAAAAAAAAGTTAAATAATGCATTCAGATCTCCATCAATAAAGAAGCCAATCATGAAACTAAAAATAACTATGCGTCATTATGCACTGCCCATAAGTGTGATTAACGGGTAACCTTCAAGTGGTCTTCACGTTGCAAAAGTACCATTTAATCAACCTAAAAATAAAAGTTCTCCAACAGCTGTAGAGTCTCAGTCACTCAATGCCAGCCCGAAATAATGGAGAAGTAATGCTTCTCCGCATGTAACAGGAAACCCGTGATTGACTACTTGAGATTTTGAGTGAGCCAGAACAGTCCTGTCAATAAAAGACTACGTTCCAGTGAGTGAAACAGAATATATGTTACTCTGCAGACACAGACTTATTCCAGTAATCAGTGGAAAGCTGCCATTTCATTAGGCGAGAACTTATATATAGTAATCAGCTATTAAGATATTTTATTTCTGCTGAACAGTGACTCTCGCATAAAACAAGAGCTTTTTTTTCAGTTAGGAAAGACAAATTGCCTGGTGTCTCAAGACTGCGTTACTGGGAAGAAGTACTTTATTATGGTTTATAGGGCATTTTTCCATCGATGATCTGAAATATTGTCCAAAAACCCAACATGCAACAGGGTTCGAAAGAGCCTCATACTCGGAAGTATTAAAGGGGTTGTCCCGTAGACTTCATTTATCATCCAACATTCGTGAAGGCCTCAATGAACAACCCTATAGAATATATCTGTGAATGCTCTCCGGTAAAAACGCGGATAGAAACCGTACAACAACAAAACCTGACATTGAAGTGAGCCTTTATTCACCAGTGACCTCCACGCCCATAAACAATGAATGGGTCAATATTCACGCTTTTCCATTAATGTTTTATTTACACAGGAGAGTTTGGGACCCCCTGTTCTGGTGATTAATGGGATCCCAGTGGTTGGACCCCAGCAACATAATATTAGTTTCCCATTACATCTTCCTTCACTTCAGCTTTGATGCTCCAATAGCCCCAGATAGGGATGAGGGAACCCGAACTGAAAAGTTTGGGGTCTGTATTGTGTCTGGTGCTCGTACTCAAACGCAGACTTTTCATGGAAGTCCTCGGTCAAGTTCCGTTGCTGTCCGTATGCTGAATATAGTTTGTTGAAAGCCTGAAAAGCAGCCAATCAACAAGCTTTTTGGTGGTGGGCACTTCTGCAGCCATCACTGCCATGCAGAGTACTGGCATGACTGTGATTGACCGGCCGCATCGCATCATTGGGCCTATATAGGATGCGCCACTTCTGGGCTGGCTGCAGGCTGCTATTTTTAGGTTGGGAAGGACCCAATAACCATGGACCTTCTCAGCCTGATAATACCAGCCGCCATCTGTCTGGTTATCAAAAATAGGGCAGACCCCACAAATTTTTTCAAATGATTTATTCTTTATCCACATTTGTTTGCTGGGCAATTGTCCTACTCTTGCCCCTATATTTTGCTTCCTTTTGCAGCCACCTATCCCTTACTACGACCATAAAACAGCACAAAAGTTCAGGTCTCCATTGATTTCTATTGGGTTCAGGGTCAAGTTTGGACAAGTTATGATGTGCTGTGCATGCACGGAACCGCTGCAACCAATCGCTGGCCTCAATGATGAAGTCATATTGATGTGTGGCAATGGGGCTGCAGGAGAATAAACAAAAGCCATCTGGGAACACCTGAGCATCGGCACTTCAAGATGTCACAAGTGAATATTGGTTTTAAGGTATTGGGTTTTCCAAGAGTTAAAAAAAATTAACCTATAAAACTTAAAAACAGGATGATCGATATTTGGTTCCATTTGTGGTACGAGACCACCATTTTTTTTGCCTCGGCAAGAGAAACGTCTGCTCTCTATTTGGTGCACCACGAGTATGACATTTTATTTGAGGAACTGCATGGGACTGATCAAAATGACGGACAAGTTGTATGTGATCAAGATTGGTCAAATATATACATTGCACAGAGACCCGCTTTGGTGGATGATCTACTTTTGTCTCAAGGCTCTATTCATGATGGGTGGTCTAGACATGTTTTTTGTTAATATTTCAAAATTGTCAATAAATAGAACAGAGGGGAAACTATCAGATGGCTTTATTATTGCATTTGTGCCTGTGTGTTTAATTTTTGGCAGTTTTCGCTGGCTTCTCATTTGAAGCTTATTCTTTAAAAGGGAACCCATCATGAAAAAACATTGTTAAGCTGCAGTTATGGGGTTAATCTGCAGGTTAGTAGTATTCTGAACCTGCCCAATTCCAGCACTGAGAGTCCTGCTGCCAGGAGGAAATAAACTTTATTCCTCCTGGCAGCATTCAGTCATATGGGTGAGTGTATAGTGAGCAGTGGCCTTAATCGCACCCCCAGAATTTAACTGACAGCCAGCTCAGTATTAGAGCTGGCTGTCAGTGACTGTTGGGGGCACAGTTACAGTCACCACTCACAATACAATGAGCGGTGACTGAACTCGGGCCGGCACTAGTCCAATGACTGAACGCCAAATGTTGCCAGGAGGAATAAAGTTAATTTCCTTCCGGCAGCCGATCTCTCGTCCAGTGCATGCGCAGGGCAGCTTCAGAATGCTATTAACCTGCAGATTAACCCCCTATCTGCAGATTAGTAGCCTTTTTCACATTACATGTGCCCTTTAAATCTCTGCTTTTTTTTTTTAGTCTATTTCATATGTATTCTCCATTTTTCTTAATCATCATCACTATGGGTAAGGTTTAGGATTTCCAGATTTTTTTCGACTGTTTCAGAAAATGCACATTTTTAAAAAGCTGGACATTTTTTTTGCAGATTTACTCAAGTCATTCCTGGAATGATTTTATATCAACCTCAAAATTTTTCACAACTTTTGATTCCTGTAAACCACAAAAAAAATATAATGAAAGAATAAGTTTTATGCAAAATTCATGAACCACTTGCAGCAGATTGTAGAATTTTGCACACATAAAACGTCAAGACAAAAGAAAAAAAAAAAAACAAAAACAAAAAACAAACAAACCCCAAAACCGTATTTTTTGGCTTGTAAGACGTACTTTTCCTCCACAAAATTTGGGAGGAAAGTGAGGGAAGCGTCTTATAATCTGAATGTAGCATACAGGGGGGTGGTGGAGAGGGGGCATAGGAGGCTGGGGGAATGCTGCGGTGGCTGGTGCGGGGTCTGCGGTGGCTGGTGCTGCAGGGTGAACAATAGGATAAATAGTTGCACACCAGTCACAATGTATATGGGAATGATGAAAAGCAAAACTGCTACGGGAATGCTAGACTGAAAATACAATGGACTATCTGAAAAAAGTGAAAAACATGAAAATTGTATGTGCATAACTGCTATGAATAATAGGAATGAGAGATGTTTAGCCATTGTATTGATCAATGCAAAGGAGCCCCAAAACCAAACGCCAAGGTAATTTCTATTTTTGGGGTCCCTAACCTACGTGTAACCTCATCTGCAGTTAAAAAGTTTGCTCTGTATGGATCCTGCATGGTGGGCGGTGAGGACTTCAAATAATGGTGACCTCATCTGCGCATGTACCGCCTCCGGCCCATTGATCTCCCAGCAGCGGTCTTAAGGAAAATGGTGCCCGGAGGTGGCGCTTGCGCAGATGAGATCTTGGCTTGTCATTGAGTTGAGAACTCAATCTGTGCACGTACTGGCTCTGGGCGCAATTTCTTTGAAGCCCTCACCGGCCGAAGCCCCAGCTGCCGCAGCCAGAGCCCCAGAACAGCTGTACCAGCAGAGCCGACAGTTTCTGGGACACCCATCGCCCGCAGCATCGCCATGCTCCACCACCGCGACTGCCTCCTGTGACCCCGCTCCACCACCGCTGCCACCTCCTCCGGTAAGAAACCACTGGATTATAAGATGGACCCCATTGTATTTTTTTTTCACCCTTTTTTTCCTCTGAATTTGGGGTGCGTCTTATAAACTGAAAAATACAGTACTTAAAAATTAAATAAATAAAATAATAAGGCTCAAATGATCTATGAATCCAAAGTAAGTACTTGCTATATAAAAACTTTTTACTAAATGGGGCTGATTGAAAACATGGCTGCTTTTGTTTCCAGAAATAGTGCCACTTTTGTCTTTTGTTTTTGCAGCTAATGCAATATCAGACCCAATCTATGAACGATCAATATTGCTGTTTTTGCCTCATTTAAACTTTTAAATATCTAATAAAAATAGTTACGAATGTAAAGAATCTGCTGTCCTTATAGGAAACATATGTTAACCATCTCGGTGCTGTACTGCTCCACAGGGTCATTAATAGGCTTTGCAAAGCACACTTGGCACTTTGTAGCTCATCACGCTGCTGCGCCACACGAACCCCACTGATGGAGTGTGACTTTAATTAACTGAAGGAACGAAGGCTGGGGAGGAGGGGGGGAGGAGATGAGCAAAATGAAATATTGTAGTACAGCAAGTAAGGTGCAGAGTGGCAAAATAAACGCATGAAATCAGCCTTTACAGAAGATTAAAAAAAAAGAGCAAACAAAAGAAAATTAAGTATGTTTGTTCGATTCTTATTGCATTGTGAAAATATCTCGAAATTTATTTTAGAGGCAACTGCAATTATTAACAGGATAAAAAGGTGTGGAGGAGGCGGCTCGGGCCAAGTCAACTAGTATTTTACAGTAATAATAATGTACTTTTTTAATCAGTCTGAAGCTAAAACATGATCACAGATACTGAATTTATCTCAATGTACAATGTGAAAATTGTGAAATTAAAAAAAAAAGTAGAAAGAATGGGATTATTAGCAGTAAATGGGTTAAAAATCAAGAAAACAATCTAGACGTGACATAGGGCATAGCAATGTTTATACGTAATGATTAGTGATGAGCGAGCACTACCATGCTCGGAACTTGAAGCGACTGCTTGCATCCAAGGCCTGTATAGGTTTTTAACTATCACCATCAAAGACGCAGAGGGAATGAGAGTATTTAAGGACACAAAGTCAAAGTGCTAATAATTAACAGCTGAAAGGTGAGGAAATCCGCAGGGCCCTAAAGGGAAAGGGATTAACCCCAGCAAAGAGGAAGAGAATGTCAGAGAGCAGTTTGTGTAGCCAAGCTCTGTGACCTCCTACAGGTCTGTCTGTCAAGCGTGACACACTTGTGGTAGTCAGACAATCTGTGCGCCCCATGGGGCAGGTGTTTTTAACCTACTCATAGCCGGGCTGGGGGTGCAGATCCTCTGCGTAGTCACAGGGTGGCCTGGCCCGGTTCCGTTGCCCCAAGGCATACAGGAAGGGTAAGATGGCGGTGGACGGGATTCAGGAATGGAGGTTGAGGGTGGTAGTCGGAGGTGGAGGACGGGGGTGACGGTTTAGGAAAGTCTATTAGATGATAGTGACGCCACCTGTGGTATGCGGCCAGGGAATTAGCGGCCGCTGCAAAGTCTCTCGCCGGGGCAGATGGTGGGTGCAGCTGGGATGGTTTTGCTCCCCACAGACGGAGCGGAATTACCACGGGGAGGATGATGGAGGACGGGGGGTGGGGGTAGTCCTCATTGGTGCCGCAGCGCTGGGCGCCTGTTAAAGGAGAGGCAGAGACAGAGGCTGCAGTAACAGGTGTTTTTACTCACAAGTTTTTTAGATGCTGCCCAGGGTACCGTTCTCTGCCACGATGGGCTCCAGCCGATCCCGGATCCGTGGAAGGTCAAGTCCGGTGTGTGTGTCAGCCTGTGAGCCCTCTCCTCCCTTGATGCGCTAAGTTTCGGACACCATGGAGCACCCCGTGGCGTGGCGCACTTGAGGGTCTCGTCGTCAGCACAGTGTCCTGTTCTGTATGCTGATGGCACGGTTCCATTATGGGGCCGGATCTCAACCCCGGATCCTATATGCTAATTGCTGCAGACTCGTGGGATGGGTACAGTGTCTGTTCTAGCCGTTAGTTTCCCGCGACCCTTGCAGAGTTGGTAGATAACGTGAAGTATATCTGCCCAAGGATTCTGTATCCCGACAGCGTCAGGCCTGTGGAAACAGCTGCTCTGTTGCTCCCCAGCAACTGAGTTCAACCTCCTGGCTCACTTTGTTGCGTGCAGCACATCCGCTCTGCTCTGTGTCTGAAGCTGTTCTCCCAGTGTGGTAGTTGTGTTGTGTGTTCCGAGCTGTTGCCCCCAGCCGCTACCACCAGCTGGTTCACAACTCACAGTAGGTCAACCTGCTCCTCCCACTGTGTGCTCCTCACTTCCCCTGGGGGGGGAAGTTGCTTCTCCCTGACCCCGAGTCCCAGTGGATCCGGAGCCCACGTTGCAGTAGTGTCCTGTAAACCCATCAGCGGTTGAGGTCCCTCTTGTGACCCGACCCTGGCCCAGTCCCCATTGGGGAGGGCAACCCTGTATTACTGTATGTTTGTGTGTGGAAACCAGTATCGACCTTCCTTGGACCTAGGATAAGTACTTCACCCTAATAGGGATTCAGCTCGTTGTGGCGCCTGAAGCCTCAGGGGCGCCACACTTGGACAGGCTTGACTTCAGTACACTGGAAGTCAAGGGGAAACTCTAGCCTTTTTCTGGAAGATCTTCCTGAAAAAGGCTTGAGTTCCCCCTTGACTTTTATTATACTTGTCATGGAGGGGGGGGGGACTCTCAGACACTCATTGGTCATGCCCATGTGACCAGAAGGGGCGGGGCCTCAGCCACGAAAGCTGGATACCAGGTCACATGGCTATGACCTCAACACAGGTCCTGCTAGACAAAGTGAGTCATTTGTATAATACAGGGGGAGGGGATAACTATGAATATATGATCTGCTCCAGTGCAACTGTCACTCAAGAAGCTGCTCATTTTACAAACTTCACTTTCTTGGATTTCAAAACCTAAAACATCCGAGCTGACCACTACAGTCATGGCCAAAAGTTTTGAGAATGACACCAAAATTATATTTTCACATTTTCACTGTAAGTGAGCCGATTCCCTTGGCTGAGAAGCAACCCCACACATGAATGGTTTCAGGATGCTTAACAGTTGGCATGAGACAAGACTGGTGGTAGCGCTCACCTCTTCTTCTCCTAATAAGCTGTTTTCCAGATGTCCCAAACAAGCGAAAAGGGAATTCATCTGAGAAAATGACTTTACCCCAATCCTCAGCAGTCCACTCCCTGTACCTTTTGCAGAATATCAGTCGGTCCCTGATGTTTTTTCTGGAGAGAAGTGGAGTCTTTGCTGCCCTCCTTGAAACCAGGCCTTGCTCAAGCAGTCTCCGCCTCACAGTGCGTGCAGAAGCACTCACACCAGCCTGCTGCCATTGCTGAGCTAGCTCGGCACTGCTGGTAGTCTGATCCCGCAGCTGAAACAGTTTTAAGATACGGTCCTGGCGTTTGCTGGTCCTTCTTGGGCGCCCTGTAGCCTTTTTGGCAACAATGGAAGCTCTCTCCTTGAAGTTCTTGATGATGCGATAGATTGTTGACTAAGGTGCAATCTTTGTAGCTGCGATACTCTTCCCTGTTAGGCCATTTTTGTGCAGAGCAATGATGGCTGCACGTGTTTCATTAGAGATAACCATGCTTAACTGAAGAGAAACAATGATACCAAGCACCAGCCTCCTTTTAAAGTGTCCAGTGGTGTCATTCTTACTTAATCATGACTGATTGTTCCATTAACAAAGGTGTGGGCGTTGATGAGGACAGGGCTGGCGATCAATCACTAAAACAATGTTAGCTGCTCCTTTTAAGGCAGGAATGCAATGATGTTGAAATGTGTTTTGGGGGTTAAAGTTCATTTTCTTAGCCAATATTGACTTCGCAAGTAATTGCTGTTAAGCTGATCACTCTTTATGACATTCTGGAGTATATGCAAATTGCCATTAGAAAAACGTAAGCAGTAGACTTTGTAAAAATTAATATTTGTAACATTCTCAAAACTTTTGGCCATGACTGTACAGGTATATAGCGAATCAGCCTGATAGTGCCAGTACAGCACTGGCTTTAGGTTATATGCGAAAATCCTGGTGATTGGTTCCCTTTAAGCTTTCTGGTGATGGCTGCCAGGATGTTTATCCCTCCGGGGTGGAGATCGTCTACCCCTCCGAGGCTATCATCGTGGGCGAACAGAGTAAACGACCTGATGTACATGTAGGACTTGACGGAGTCTCTCCATGACAGATATGAGGTCTTTTATAAAACATGGTATCCTTGGATAGAGTTTAAATATTCTAATGTTTATGGCACATGGATACCTCCCGATTGAGGGAGAGTCTACAGGTGCCGCGGGACAGGCGTGGTCTCTGCGTCAGGTGGATCCCTGCTTCGTGTTCGTTTTTGTCTTGGTCTCTTCCCCTCCCCACCCCTTTTCCCTTCTCCTATTCTCTGGCCGCTTCTTCTTCTCTGCCAGATCCTCATCTTTCTTTTTCTATTCTTTGGTTTACCCTGGTATTCCCATATTATATAGAAAATTGGGTGAACATGGAAGGGTCAAAATGTTGTTATTTCCATATACAAAAGTCAGTTTGATGTTAACTTGGCTTATACCGGCGGTAAAATGTTATATGTAATTTTTCAGAGTGGAATGTTTCCATGTTTGCTGTTAAAGAAAAAAAAAAAAGTATACAGTATACAGTTTATTCATGCAACTACATTTTCCATCTTCGTTTTTTTCATCTATTCTAACTACATGTATTAACAGAGACTCAAATCTATACATCAATATACCGACCGTAGTAGATCTATCCCTACATACAGTATACAATATATCTACATATACCTTATAGCAGATCGATTTATACCCTAAATCTATTTTGGCTATTTAGATTGAATCACTTGTCTAAAACGGTAATTCCCCCTCCTGCCATCCAAACAGCTCTGACCAAATTAAAGGGGCTATCCACTACTAGGATAACCCCTTCCTATTCCATGTTTCCCCAGGTTAAATAATAAAGACTATACTTACCTCTCTTACCGGTGGCATTTCAGCAGGGGTCCAGACTCGCGGTGCTGGGACTCACGAGAGCCCCGCATCCAATCAGCACTGGATTCTGTCTTCCCGCCTTCGGGACAAACGAGTTAATCAACAGGAAGTGAGTGTAGTGACTGCGCTCACTTCCTGTTGATTAACTCGTTTAGTCCAATGGCAAGGAGGAGGAAACCAGCACTGATTGGACATGTGGCTCGTGACATCACCTCCCAACATGAGCAGCGGCACCACTGGAAGGGCGTCAATATGAGAGGAGAGTAAACTCTTTATTAATTTTACCTGGGGGAAACGTAGGATAAGAAGGGGGTGCCCAAGTAGTGGACAACCCCTTTAAGAAATGAACCCCCCCCAAAAAACCCTGAATGTATCCTCCTGTAGCATTTGACACCATGATGTAGGAAGCAGATAATTTGAAATAGAAGTATATTTTCAATGAACTTTGTAAAAATTAATAGTAAAGGTGAATAAAGAAATCTTTGTAATGTATCTCATCAGAGAAATAAACTGCCTTTCCCACTTATCAGACACTTCCTACCCTCCCCAAGCTTCCTAAACTTGTCATCCGCTCAAATCTATATTTCTCAGACAAGACGAACCATAGTTGTCATGTGACACAGCCCATTATTCTTTGTGGAGAGGTTAATGGGGATGAGAAGTGAGGAGCAGGGAGAGGAAACAGGCAAAGGGAGACACAGAAAGATCATGCTGAGCTTTCTAACCGTCATCACAATCTGATGCTTTTCAAAGTCTCTCGGATTCTTACACTTACCCATTTTTTATGCTTCTAGTACATCAACGTCAAGAACTGCCTATTCTTCTGCTGCCTAAAATATCCCACCTCATGATAGGAGCCATTATCAAAGAGTAATAAATGTTACTCACTTAATCTGTACTTGGTTTTAATATTATGGTTCAGTATTTTAGAATGATCAATATAATCTATATTAAGTTACTATAGTTATAGGATATCAATCCGTCTTGGTACACAATGCACCTCTCTATACCAGACATATATTCTAAGTATCTATACGGAACATGTCTAGCACCATTTAGCTATAATATCTACTGATATGCGTAGAATTATCTAAATCTACAGTAAACCTCTTTATTAACCTACTAGCTGTAGTACCCGGGCGTTGCCCGGGATAGTAACTGTCTCTCTGTCTCTCTCCCAGTCTCTGTCTGTCTGTCTCTTTCCTTGCCTGTCTGTGTCTATGTCTCTGTCTGTTTCTATCTCTCTGTCTGTATTTGTATCGGTCTGTCTCCATCTCTGTGTCTGTCTGTCTGTCTCTCTCTACCTCTGTGTCTGTCTCTCTCTCTTGCCAGGGCTGTCTATCTCTCTGTCTCTTTCCCCGTCTGTCTCTGTCTGTCGCTTTCTGTCTCTCTCTTTCCGTCTCCCCACCGACATCATATCACCTCACACATAAGCTTCTAATACTAACAGTTTATTTTGTTCCTGTAGCAACCACTGACAGTTGCCATTAATAGCCAGTAGCTCCCACCTCCATTCAGTTTAATGGAGGCAGGATTTTGGAGAGTAACTGTGTAAGCACGTGGTTAAATTTTCCCGTCAAAACATTCTATGACGTTCCCTGAGTCACATGGGGCGTCTGTGCAAAATTTTGTGATTGTAAATGCGACGGTGCAGATTCCTTTAGCAGACATACACACACAGCTTTATATATTAGATAGTATCTAATATATCCTTCCATACTTAGACTTGTTACAAAATTTCAGCACTGCACCAATTTATTTTTGCACGTGGTAAGCCAAAATTACCTACTTAAAGGGTTTGTCCATATTTTTTTCCTGACACTTTTTTTTTTTTTAGATAATTATTTTTCCAATTTGGTTTAATTAAAAACTTACACTGTATGCGCTCTATAATCTCTCTGTTGTCGGTTGCAGAATGGGTCAAAAGAGGCTCCATCAGTGAACTCATTCTGACAGACCAATATGAGAGTTTATAACTTTTCTCTCACTTTGTTTTGGGCCCATCCCAGCGTATTTAAGATCACAGATCACTTGAAAGATGATTGTGCAGGAAAACAAAGATCTTATAAAAGCAAAATGTTGCAGCTAAATAGGAAAGGGTTCTTTACAGTTATAGTAGTATGATTGGAGAAATGCCCTACCACAAGAGGTAGTAATGGAAGACACCATAAAAACTTTTAAAAAAGGGCTGGATGATTTCTTCAGTATACACAACATTGTCGGTTATAGACGATTTAGTGACAAATATATATAATTGGTGGAGGAAGATTGAACTAGATGGATCTAGGTCGTTTTCCAACCTTTGTAACTATACTGCTCAAAAATATAAAGAGAACACTAAAATACCATTTTGTTGTTTAAGTGTTGCCTTTATTTTTTTGAGCAGTATATATGGAAATATTTTTAATTAAATTGTAAAAATTATTTTTAACCTCAAATACATGTATATAAGTAAAATCAAATCAATAAATAAAATTATCCTAGAAGTGGACAACCCCTTTAAAGGGAATGTCACTTTCTGTTAACATGTATTTTTTTTTAACTTTGCTGTAAATGTCCTTGTTCTCCTGAATCCAGCATTTTTTTTCCTTTTCTTCCTGCCCCTCTCCATTCCAGAAATGTGGCCCTTTCTTCCCTGCATACAAAGCTAGTCTTGTTTTCTCTGTCTGGACCACGCCCACTTTGTAACAATATTAGATTTACATACTAGAAACAAATGATCATTTCTCAGGAATGGAGAGACATAGGAACAAAAGAAAAACAAGGTCAGATTCAGGAGAACGGCGGCATTTACACCAGGTAATAAAATATATATAGATGGTAAGTGACACGTCCCCTTTAATTTAATATTACGACTTGTAATTGATACCAAATGAGGATATAAAACTGAGATGTTCACACGAGCCTTTACAATTATATGCAATTTATATGTTTCCATTCATATAAATAAAATAAGTAAAATTATCCCAGATTTGGACAAACCCTTTAACAGGAATGTCACTTGCCATTAACATGTATTTTTTAAAATTTGGTGTGAATGCCGTTGTTCTCCTAAATTTGGCGTGGTTTTTCTTTTGTTCCTGCGCCTCTCAATTCCTGAGATATGACACTTTTTTCCCTGCATATAAATCTAGTCATGTATTCAAGTGGGTGAGATACTAAGTTTCTCTGCATTGACCACACCTACTTTGTAACAAGATTAGATTTACATACAAGAAATAAATAGTCATTTCTCAGGAATGGAGAGACATAGGAATAAAAGAAATATAGTGTCAGACTCTGGAGAATAATGGCATTTAGACCAGGTAATAAAATATATCTATTTATGGTAAGTGACAAGTCCCCTTTAAGTTAATGTTGAGGCTTGTACTTGATACCAAATGAGGAGGTAAATCCAAGACGTTCACACATGCCTTTACAATTATATGCCACCAATGTTTCCATTCATATGAGTAAAATAAATAAATAAAGTTATCCCATAAGTGGACAACCCATTTAAAGTGAACCTGTCACTTGCCATTAACATGTGTTTTGTTTTTTTTTATTTGGTATAAATGCTGTCATTCTCCTGAATCCAGCATTGTTTTTCTTTTGTTCCTGTGCCTCTCCATTCCAGAGATATGTCCCTTTCTTTCCTGCATTAGAAAGCTAGTCTTGTTTTCTCTGTGTGGACCATGCCCACTTTGTAAAAAGATTACATTTACATACTAGAAACAAATGATCATTTCTCAGGAATGGAGAGACCTAGGAACAAAAGAAAAACAGTGCCAGATTCAGGAGAACAGTGGAATTTAGACCAAGTAAAAACATCTAACTATTTATGGTAAGTGACAAGTCCCTTTAAGTTAATTTCAAGACTTTTACTGATACCAAATGAGGAGGTAAAATCGTGACATTCACACATGCCTTTATAATTACATGCTACCAATGTTTCCATTCATATAAGTAAAATAAACTTTATTCCATAAGTGGACAACCCGTTTAAAGGGAATGTCACTTGCCATGAACACGTTTTTTTTTTTTTATTTTGTATAAATGCTGTCATTCTCCTGAATCAGACTTTGTTTTCCTTTTGTTCCTGTGCCTCTCCATTCCAGAGATAGGTCCCTTTCTTTCCTGCATTAGAAAGCTAGTCTTGTTTACTCTGTGGACCACGCCCACTTTGTAACAAGAATACATTTACATACTAGAAACAAAATGATCATTTCTCAGGAATGGAGAGACATAGGAACAAAAGAAAAACAGTGTCAGAATCAGGAGAACACTGGAATTTAGACCAAGTATTAAAATATATATATTTATGGTAAGTGACAAGTCTCCTTTAAGTAAATTTTAAGACATTTACTGATACCAAATGAGGAGGTAAAACCGTGACATTCACACATGCCTTTATAATTACATGCTACCAATGTTTCCATTCCATATATTCATTAAAAAATGTAATATTGCTACAAACCAAGTAGAAGCAAACATTTCCTGTATGCACGACTTCACAGATCCTAATAGTATACATATGTGTATGTATCACAGACTAATCAAAGAGAAGGTGGCAAACCAGTCTAGCTATAAATTCCTCCTCCGACAGAGTAAAGCACACAAACAGGGCGATGGTAATAAATGGAAATTATTTCTCTGAAGATATTTTTCTGCTACATGACTAATTCTGCGCATCAGGAAAGAGTCTTCCTTAACATTAATTACAGAAAATGACAGGCAGGCTGAGGACTGCGGATGCTCATTATCTGAGAACATATTCACAAGTTTGCAATTTGCGAGAGAACTACCCCAGCGAAAATTAATCTCCCGTCTTTGCATGAGGCTCTTCTAATTTTGATGCTATTAACAAGTTTGCAGTATCACTCAGGCCCTGTCAGTATAATCAGGTTTCGGCGTGTTGGTGAGAGCACGCTGTCATTTAGAAGGATAAACCCTTCGATGCGCTCTCTTTCATGTAGCCGGTCCTACAAGCAGCCTTTTAATAAGGTTCTTTAATCATCCCCCCCCTCCTCTTTTTATACTCTCGAATTCCTCTCACTCTTTCTCTCCTTCCCTCTCTCTCTCGGCAGTTTTCCCCTCCATTCCTGTCCTCGTAGAGTGGGCTTTGAAGTTCAGCCGGGGATGAAATATTCATGACATTGTTGCAGATAAAGACAGATATTTCTGATCTTTCCCTGTTTTTTTTTTTGGGGGGGGGGAATTTGAAATATTAACGGGATTTATTACCGTGTTAAAACAACACTGCTCCCAAAACATGTCTACGCGGAAGGTGATTGTTAGGTTGTGTATATGTGTTTTATGCCTCTTTTTTATACATACATATTTCACGTTGTCTGAGGGTGTTTGCGTTATCTGTGTATCCTTTATGAGCCAGATACATTATCGTTATCACATGCATTAACACTGCTGATAAATGATCCCAGATGAGTCTTCATTGGGCTACTTTAGTACAGCACTGTGCTTTACAAGTAGCATTTGCCTTGTAATCTATTATATAGCCTTCATGATTTGTTACCCAGGAGCCAGGGATAAAGTAACCTTTCGGCACACACAGATACATACGATGGAAACATTTAATGAATAGCATTCATCTTTAATCCATATTTCCAAGTATGGTTTAGAATAAGCTGGGGTAGACGAGTGGTGGACTATGTGACTGCATGTATAGATATAGACGATACTGGGGATGTAGGAGTATGGCAAACGACAAAACACCCCCGGAACAAAGAATAATGAAATAGGATGATGACTGTATTATTGCTGCAGTTTCTATATATTATATTTATTATTAATAATATTATATTATTATTATTATTAATAATAATAATAATAATAATACATTTTATTCATTTATACAGCGCTATTAATTCCGCAGCGCTTTACATACATTGGTAACATTGTCCCCATTGGGGCTCACAATCTAGAGTCCCTATCTGTATGTCTTTGGACTGTGGGAGGAAACCGGAGTACCCGGAGGAAACCCACGCAAACACGGGGAGAACATACAAACTCCTTGCAGATGGTGTCCTTGGTGGGATTTGAACCCAGGACCCCAGCGCTGCAAGAATGCAGTGCTAACCACTGAGCCTACTGCAAGACTGCAGTGCTAACCACTGAGCCACCGTGCCGCCCTTATGTGATGTTTCATTTAATTGCTTGTGGTATTATTATGCTCTGCAAAAATTAATTCACTTGTGTTCAGAAAGTGAAGGAACAGTGTAACACTTGACATGGCAAACAGGAGTGGACCGATGTCTGGTTCCCATAGACTTATATGGGGACCGCCGTCCGGCTAGATATCTAGGATCAATTCAAGGCCGCAACCAGATTTTTTTTTTTAATCCGGTTAGGTGTCAGTTATCTGTGCGTCCGCTCATCACTAATCAGAAACCATTGAATAACCAAAGAGTAATAAAATTTAATATATTAAAATAAAAACAAACAATGACAATGAGTACACTAAGAAAAAAGCGTCTCAAACTAGCAGGAGGGGGACAAAAAAAATAAATTATATATATTTATTATCTGGTATGCTGGTGGTCCATATAAATATACTGTATTGTAAATGATACACTTAATTGTACGTCTATGATTTATTGGTATAAGACAAAGAACCAATCTGTCTGCATGTTCCCCAGCTGCTGGAATGGCGCCAGATGCCCGACGCACGTTTCGGCGTGCATGCCTCCATCAGGGGTTGATTCCAGCGATGTATCACTTACTGGGCTGCTTAGTGTAGTTTTGCTAAAATCAGTGTTTAAGCAACAGTAGATTATCATTAGAGGACTACTTGGCATGCTGCCCGGTAGTCCAGCATATTCATGAGCTCTGTATAACTGCTAGAACTACAGCAGAAAAAACACTGATTTTATCATACTGACAGCAAACAGCTCAATAAGTGACACATCGCTGGAATCAGGGTCTCTGTCACTACATTATGCTGCTCTCAGACGGGAGAGTAAAAACCATGTGACAGATTCCCTTCAAAACCTTGTTCTGCAGAGCTGTTATCGATAGCAACCTCAGTCTCAATTCAAAAATGTATTCTGCGGTCAGACAAGCGGCATGCTTGTGTGGTGCCCCTGACGCTTCAGTCGCCACAGGGTAGTGCGCCTCATCAGAGGTGCAGTATTCATCCCGGGTACGGAGGAGGTAGTTATCGGTAATTGCCACAACCCATACAATACATAGTCATTGCCCTTCCACTGGGAATGGGCTAGGATAGGGTGAAGGGATGGTCACCACAAGGAATGGGACCTCCTGCCCACTAGTTCAGCAACCTGAGGGGGGGGGGGGGGAGCTACACAATGGGGAGTAAGGCGACAGACACATACACACACGCACACACACAGTGAGTCAGTGATGGTGGAACAAGTGAGGAATGGAGATAGGACGGTGGCTGAGGGGAGAGCTGCGCTATAGCTCCATCAGGGCTGAGAGCACACATCAGGGTGTGGAACCCTAGGCTGGGTGAGTACTGCACGTCCCGCCAGCAGAATCCACCGGGCAGGAGATTTCAGGTCTTCTGGCCCAAACAAAGTAACCGGGGCACAGCAGCATACTAGAGCCAGGAGTCGTGACTCGTGACACAAGAGTGGCACCAGTAAAGGTCTCGCGCTGCCTGCCATACAGGACAGGAACGGAACCAATCCAAGAACCTCAAGCCACAGGGACTCACACAACACAGCACCAGTAGGAAGGACTCACAAAAAGAAACACTGGTACTGACCTCCGAAGTATCTGGGATCGGCTAGAGCCCATGACAGCGGAGTCCGGCAGTCTAAAGGCGGTGACATCTCAGTGAGTAAAGAACTTTGATTGCAATCCCTGTGTCGCTCCCTTTCTTCACCACCTCCAACCCTGCGCTCCACTGAAAGATTACTACTCCTCCAAACCTCCCTGAGGGCCTGAGCTCTGCCTATGGAGAGCTGTATCAATCTAGCTGCGCTACCACCTGCCCCCAGAGGAAATCTCTCACAGCGGCTCCTAAGTTAGCCGCAAACCACAGGTGGCGTCACAACTAACTACAATCCCCATCATCATCCCCCATTTGACACCACCGGGGTCACGGAACCGTTCCTGGCGGCTGTGACATCCCACCCCCTACACCGGCCCTGTGACAAGCATTCCCCCGGACCCCGTGGGCACGTCACTTGCAGTATCGGGGACTGGAAGTTAGTGAGTGTGATTGGGTTAGTTGGTGGGTGCGATGCCCGCCTTGGTGGGGCGTAGCCCAGTGTCTCCTTCCATGCGCTGTATTGCGGACCCGACCCACTTATTATTTGTTGTTATATCGCATCTGTTGCTTACTTGCAGTACACCGCTTATCAGGATTATCACCTCGGTCAGCAAACTTTTCTTGCACTGTCCAAAGTAAATGAGCATGATGGGCTTAGTGAGTAAGTGTGACCGGCTTAGTGGGTACGGCTTGGCATCTCCCACACACTACGGCAGACTGGCCGCTTATCCAGACACACTCACTTGCAATTTTGGTGGGGAACAGAGTCGGTCGGTCAATGTGGACATGGTGGTAACCGAGCATTTTTTACTTCCTCATTTGTGATGCCCCTGAACTAGTCAGGGTGTCACAGGGAACTGCACTCTCTTTTCTTCCTGGTGCAGAACCCACCCTCCAAGGTTATGGGATCCTGAACTTTGATGTTGCTTCTACCAGCATTCAAACCCTAGTCACCTTACACCACAACCTGTCAGGCACACCAGTGGGTGGTCTAGCTGGAATAGGGCCACCCACCTAGGGGTCAGACAGACGGGTGGGAGGGACACAGTTAGTTGTGTGGTAGCCCTCAGAGAGTGAGGAGCTAGGGGGAGTTGGAGCTCCCCGGGAAAACTTGACTAGGTCGCAGATGGTGGTCTGGGACTGGAGGAGTCAAAGACCTGGTTGCAGGGTATAGGAGAAAGGAGCCAGACTTAATTTTGGAGAACGGTTGGCACCGAAGTATCTAATAACCGGACCGGTACCGAGCACGGCAGGGTACTGGACCCTAGATCAGGGAGTAGCTTCAAGCAACCTGATAACCTGTTGAGGATAGTATCTCTATGAACTGACCCCAAGAGCTCAGAAATCGAAGGCACCAATGTGGCGCCCCTGACCTGGCCAGGCACCACTGAGTACTGCACCCATGCTGGGGGCAGTACAATACAGGTAATCCAGGAGGCTGACCGAGGTGTGATTACACAGGCGCATAGTAAATCAGGTCTCCCACATGGACCTTTGAGTGGACCCCTGGGGAATCCAGGAGGGGGAGTGGCCTCCATCTCCACTCAAGGGGTGTGGTAGAGAGCCTGGTTGCCAAGTTGCGTAGGCAGCCACAGAGGGGAGGAAGTAGTGAGCCAGTTAGTGAGTGCAGCTCAGGGAGAGCAGACGCATGCAGCAGACCCTGGAGTCTGGCACAATCTGACAGCGCACGTGCAGTGGCTACCAACGGGGGGAGAACGGTCACCTGGGAGTGCCACCCGAAAACCACCCGAGGCTGGAGGCAAGCGGTGGCTGAGTAAGGGGACTGCCAGGGAGGTACCAGGCCCGAAGGGTAAGGGGTCCCAGTGCAGAGATTCATTCAATTTTCTCCTGCCAAACCTGCCGGAGGGGGAACTTCAGACCCCCACCACAACACCACAGAGTCCGCAGCCATGTAGCAACGAGAGGGCCCATAGCTCACAAGAGGCAAGCAGCCGGAGTGACCTGGTCCAGGCTACAAGCAAAAGGGCCAAAAAGAGGGGAGAACAGGCAGCAGCAACTTCCCTGGGTGACCCCCGTAGAGGCTTCAAGTCGGGGTCACCCCAGAAACACCAGGGCTAGAGAAGGCGAGTCGGTAGTCACCCTCAAAAGTCAGCCTGACGGAGTGCCTGGTTTCCTCTGGTTAATCCCAGCTACGTCCGGGTACTTACCCTGCCATCATTGTGAGTAAAAACCCTGAAAGACTGTCTGGACTGTGCCTGAGTCATTACGCAACCTGTGGTTCCACACACCTACACAGGGCCCTGGGGCCTGCCTCACTCTCGGGAGGCCACTACATCTAGCTGCATCCAACATCAGCCCCAGGCGTCCCCTAATCTGCAGTGGCGGTCCCCTGACCCCAATACAGAGAGTGGCGTCACGAAATTCCTAAAGAAGCAACCTACCTGCGACCAGACCATCCCACGTGGAGTCCCTGAAGGTAATGCACAGCTACACCTGGGCTGGGGGCTCCACATCTTGGCGCTGTGAACAGGATAAAGGACTAGACCTGTTAAGACAGGTGACCATGTGCCTTGGCGGTCCGCTTAAAAAGTTTTAAGCGTCGCCATATTGCCACCATGAAAAGAGCACCAAGAAACAACAGCAGCGCGCGAAAACAGAAGTTACCGCCCACGAAGAAATGTGGCTACAGAGAGAACCCCTGCAGTGTGCTGACCTCGGGTGTGATGGAAGGAGCTCTGACCTTACCCGGAGAAGTACAAGGCTGGTGGAAGAAGAAGGAAAAAGCAAAAGTCTGCTATTAGAGGCAAAGCTGCAAGCAGAAGTCACGAGTCTGCAGCAGGAAGTGAAGGAAAAAGGCTGTGCAGAGGCGACGCTGAGAGCAGAGGAAATGGTGTCTGAAGACAGAAATCCAGAGCCAGGTTTCGCTGCCTGGTGGGACTGGGAGCTTGCCGGACGGATGGAAGCCAGGATCTTACAGCAACTCAGGGAAGGACACACGGAGCTCCGGGAGATGGCTGCAGAGGTGTGGGCTTATGAGAAGCGGACCGCACGACGAATGCCACACCGGACGGCGATGACTCAGACCCCAATAATGCTGCCGATGGGTGAGTCCTGTGTTGCCCCATCCCACTCGAGTGCACCGACCCTGCTAGCGCTGCCATATCTGGAGCCCGCTGCAATGCCTGCGGCACTCCACCATGCCCGCTGAGATCCCCACTGCGACCCCGGAGGCGACGCCCATGCGGATCCCTGCTGAGAGGCCCGCGGTTCCCGCAGAGATGCCCAGCCCGGCCCGCCAAGTCCAGGCCGCAGCCACGCCATGCTCGGCCCGCCAAGACCAGGCCGCAGCAGCGACGCCCAGCCCGGCCCGCCAAGACAAGGCCGCAGCAGCGACGCCCTGCCCGGCCCGCCAAGACCAGCCCGCAGCAGCGATGCCCTGCCCTGCCCGCCAAGACCAGCCCGCAGCAGCGATGCCCTGCCCTGCCCGGCCCGCCAAAACCAGGCCAAGGCAGCGACACCCAGCCCGGCCCGCCAAGACCAGGCCGCAGCAGCGACGCCCAGCCCGGCCCGCCAAGACCAGGCCGCAGCCACGCCAGGCTCGGCCCGCCAAGACCAGGCCGCAGCCACGCCAGGCTCGGCCCGCCAAGACCAGGCCGCAGCCACGCCAGGCTCGGCCCGCCAAGACCAGGCCGCAAGGCCATCTACCCCGGCCTGCAAGGCCAGAGCAGACACTGCTGCCCAGTCCAAGGAACCGGGTCCCACATCCCCGCCAGAAGGAGAAGACCCTGAATACTTAAAGTTTAAGGCGGATCTGTAGGCGCGGTTCCCAAAGGAAATGATGGACCGCTATCTGCTCCCCAGGCGCTCACCCAGAGTGTCCTCAGTGATGTCTGTGGCAAAGAGCCCACCGCCCTGGCCTGCTGATGAAAGCCTATCCCCAGCGCTGCCATCCGAGGAGAGCTCAGAAGAACTAAGGGGGGAGGGGAGGCCTGAAGGCTGAAGCGGCAATCCCAGAACAGCAGGAGGAGGACGCAGCACCCTGTGAAGCTGAAGGGGGCCTGTTGCCTGAAATGTTGCCATACTCCCACTGGGATGAGGAGAGCCCAACACCCTCTGCTGATGAAGAGCTGACAGTACTGGCCCCAAGCATGTACGTAGTCTGGGAGCCTGCAGTCACCAAGAACCCACGTAAGCAGAGCACGCCGCCGCAGAGCAAAGCCTTTCCCTACACAAAAGTCCCCTGAGCAGAAAAAGAGAGAAGTAACGGCCCAGGATCTAGAAGAGAAGCGGTTCCTGAGAACAACCCGCCATCAGGAAAGAGGACCCTTTTGCCGTGGTGTAGTAGAAGAGTTCAGTCTTAAGTCAGGATATGGCTTCATTGTCGCACCCAGTATGAAAGAAGGGATATTCGTCAGTAGAAGAGATGTAAGAGCACATCTACCAAGAGGACATCCAGGAAGAAATCTATATATGGGAGATCTGGTGGAATTCACTAAGCATCAAGGAGACCGTGGATGGTATGCACTAGATGTTACACTGTCAAGGGCGGAGGGGTGGGAACGCCGCTCGCCTGGGAGTTGCTGGCGCTCGGGTCCGGTGCTTCGAGCACGGGGCCGGACCCGGGGCTCGAGCAGCGCCTCCTCGCCCACGAGTGAAAAGGGGAGGTTGGTGGTGGGATGTCGGTCGTGACGCCACCCACGGGTTGTGCTGACGGTGGGCACCACCACTGCTGGTGACGGGGGGATCCCGGGAGCGATGGCGGAGAGCAGCTAAGGTGTTGACCCATCCGTGGGTAGGGGCTGTTGGTCCCAGGGCCCAGTTGCAGGGTGGAGGTATAGGTGCAGGTGCAGGGGCCGGATGCGGGGAGGCAGCGTGGGCGCGGGTGCAACGTTGCGGTGCAGCGCGGTGCCGGATGGCACTGTTGTACTCACTCAGACACAAAGGACAGAGTCTCTGGTAAACCAAATGGCTGGATGGACGGGGCCCACAGTCGGCTGCGGTGTTTTCACTCTCCCCGGACGGGTTGATGGTGGCTGTCGTTTCCCTGCACCTGTGTATGTGTGTTTGACTCCATGGCTTCCCACGGGTAGTCCGCTCCCCGGCGTGTACGTGTGGGGAGAGCCCGGTTGCCCACAGGCGCTGGCCCTTGGATTTCTGGCCCTTGGCAGTGGCTCTTATCCAGACAGGTTGGGCTTTTGCCTTTTAACGGGACTTGGTTGGGAATGAACCCCTGAGGTCCAGACCGCAATCAGAGAATTTGACCTTTATGGCGGATTCCGAGCCTAGTCGGGGTCTGAGTACCCTGCCTTGGTGCTTGGCTTCAATCTGCTCCCCGGTTCGGCACCGGCGGGCCACCGCCCGACCCCGGTCCTACGATTCCGCTGACCTCCACCAACTCCTGCATACGGCCACCACTGTCTGCCGACCTTGCATATTGTGCCTGGGCTCCAACCCAGACACACACAGTTTTTACGCCTCTCACTTCCACACTCTACTCCTCAACTCCACAACTCCACTGAACTGACTAATTTTCCCGCCTCCAGGCCTGTGAACTCCTCGGTGGGTGGGGCCAACTGCCTGGCTCCGCCCCACCTGGTGTGGACATCAGATCCTGGAGGGAGGCAACAAGGGTTTTGTTTGACTGGTGACACCTAACCAGGGGAGGGTGTGTGTGTGTGTGTGTGTGTGTGTGTGTGTGTGTGTGTGTGTGTGTGTGTGTGTGTGTGTGTGTGTGTGTGTGTGTGTGTGGTGTTACTGTACTGTGACCCCTGGGGGGTCATGTCACTTTAAACGTTACAAACGGTAATAAAAACATTTTTAATATCAACGGACGGGTCCCAGTTCTTCCGTTTTGCCACCCAAACAACCTAAACCTTGATGCTGCCCCTAAGAAGCGGGCAGCACCCCTTTTCCCCAGTCCGGAAAACAGAAACCTGGTTCAGGTTGCCCAAGCGGGAACGGGTGCGGTGTCTTGCACCCGGTTGTCATTCAGGGGGCCCCAGGACCCCTGACCCCAGATAATGGTCACCGGTCCTGGTGGTGACCGGACCTCAGCCTGCTCTGCTGCGGGTCCTTCCTCCAACCTGCCTCTCCGGAGGCAGTTAACGGGACTCCAGCCCGGAATTATTTACAAGCTCACAAGTTCGTGGGTGACCTGCAAGTTCTCGGCCATGTTCATGAGCAGTTTCTCATGTGGACAGGGCTTTTAGGGTTAAGAAGTATAACTTAGGGTCCCAACAGGGACGGACTCTTCATAGCCAATGGGCTACCACACTGTAGGTCTCAACGGGGGACAACGGTTCTTTTGCAAATCAGGTAAAAAACCTCGGGTGATTAGTGCTCATTCATTCAGATATTTACACAATCAACATACGGCACCCCCTAGATGGCAGTTTCCCTGTACCTAAGCGGGGGCCTCCCTAGGTTGGGGCGTGTGGACCTTCTGGGCCCAATGTCGTCAGTAGAGGGCACTGGGACAGAGGAGACAACCGGTTCCTCTTCCCATCTGTCGGGCATGGCAGGTGGAGATCTACAGGGGCGTGGTATAGGTGCATCCCTGGGCGCTGGTTCAAGTGGTTCACTGGCGGTTATTTCAGTTTCCATTGCTTCCACGGGTTGTGGGAACATTATCACCAGAATAATCACCGCGCCATTCTGCGTAGGTCAGTCTACTGGAAAGTCACCCATCAATGTGTGGATCACCTCTTTCTTCTTTTCCCCGTTCAGTATGGGAACTGGGACTTCATTTGCCAATCTTAAGGGGTGTGGGCAGCTCTTCAGGTGGTCCCTGGAAACTGTAGCCGTGGTCCTCCCCTGGTCGCGACTGATCAGATAAGTCTTCTCGTTCTGCCATCCAGTGGGCTGTATGACATACGGGGTACTTTCCCACTGATCATCAAGCTTATGGGTTCTCCTTTTCCGTTTCAGCAATACATCTCCAGGCTCAAAGGGAACAGCTGGAGCCCGTCTGTTGAAGCGCTGCTCTTGTTTTTCTCGGCTCTGACGCAGATTCTTTTCCACATATTCCTGAATCCATCGGTACTGCGCCTGCCGCTTGGTATCCCAGTTTGCAGTGGAGGGGAGAGCCTCTGGAGCGTCCAGGCCCATTTCCAGGTCCACCGACAGTAAAACAGTTTCGAAATTAAGATGTCCCAGGCAGCACTCCATAAGCAGTTGGAAGGTCCCAGGGGCATTGCACAGCCCAAACGGTATGCTGTTGAACTCGCAGAGTCCCATAGGGGTGGCAAATGACTTCACTATCAAATACAGAGCCGGCCGCAAGAAAACTAACGCGGACGCGTTATCCCGGATGCCCCACCTGCCTGATGGGGGAAGGTCGGAAGACGACGACCTCGAGGAAATTGAGTTGCCCGCATTCCACCGGCCACCGGCTGAAAAACTTTGTGTCAATCAGTAACAGGTGAACCTGGACCCGCTACCCAGTCAGGGGTGGCAAGAAGCCCAGGACCAGGCGCCTGCCGTCCAGTTGGTCAAGACCATGATTGCACAGGGCTCCTCCAAAATGGATCCCTCAGCTCCCTCTGTAGCCCAGCAGCTGTGGAAAGAAAGAGCCCGGCTATACCTGCATCAAGGGAAGCTGTATCGGGAACTGATCAACCCAAAAACTCATGAGAATTGAAGAATGTGGACGAATTTAAATATCTAGGTATCCAGATATCTCTGCCAGTAGAAAAATACATACAGGTGAACTTATGGCCTCTCCTTAAAAAATTGAGAGCCAAGGTGGATGCCTGGAACAAGCTACATTTGTCAGTTGTTGGAAGGGTTAATTTGCTAAAGATGGTAGTAATGCCTAAACTCCTATACATACTGCACAATGCCCCTGTTTGTATTTCAAGGAAAAGATTTAAAGGGATAAACTCGCTGTTTAGGGACCTGATGTGGGGTAAAAAGCAGCCTAGGGTGCGATTAGAGACTTTACAAAGGCCGAAGGATGAGGGGGGTCTAGCAATCCCAAATCCGGAATTGTATTATATAGCGGCGCAATGTCAACACCTCAGGGGTTGGTCTGATCGAGAGAAAGATGGGGGCATTAAAGAAGTACTGGAATACATAGTGGGTAGAAGTCCATTGGTAATGGGACTAGAGGATGGTGCGGTGGGGCTCCTGGGTAGAACATCTCCTACAATGGCACTTATAAATAAGACCTGGGATAGGCTGAAAAGGGTGAGAGGGGTGACCCGGTTAACTAAGTTTACACCTATCTGGGATAACAGTAATCTCCCGGAGATTCAGAAAATGGGGAATATTGAGGAGTGGAGATGCAAGGGTGTAATATACATGCATCAGATATTGGACGGAGGAATTGTGAAATCGTTCCCGCAGTTACAGAGTGAGTTTCAGTTACCGGCGTCCGGCTGGCTCCACTGCAGACAATTAAAACATGCGATTGCAGCCCAAGCGGCTAAACAAAGTGTGGCCATACAGACTGAAATGGTACTGGAGTATGTGTGTAAGGGCGGAGGAAGCACTAAAGGGATCATTTCTGGCACGTATAAAGATATACTACATACCTTTCTTTTAGACTACCCAATTAAAACTAAATCTAAATGGGAGGAGGAAGTTGGGCCGATAACGGAGGAGGTGTGGGAGAGTATCTTAGAGTATATCCCTAAACTTTCCATGAGCGAACCAGCCAGACTGTATCACCTATACGTGATTCACCGGGTATATAGGTCTCCTTTACTGATGTTTAAAATGGGGTTGAAAAGGAATTCGGAGTGTCCAAGGTGTCAGGGATCTGACGCAGGTATTTTTCACATGATGTGGTCTTGTCCGAGACTGGTCTCCTTTTGGACTAAGGTTATCCACAAGATAGGAAGAACATATGGGTGTGTCCTCCCCAGGGAACCAGTGATATGCCTATTGGGATATGTTGAGGAGCTTGGGGTGGAAAATACTATGAAAATTGTCATTGCTAGGCTGCTATATGCGGCAAGAAAGCTAATCGCCAGGTCCTGGATTAAAAAAGACCCTCCGACCAGGGGAGAGTACATTAAAAGGGTGAAATGTATTCTTCAGCTGGAACGGGGAGTGTATGAAAGAAGGGGGAATGTTAAAATGTTTGAGAAGCTATGGTCTCCTTGGCTGCAATGCGAATAAGACGAGTGATGGACCAATAAACTGGTCTGGGACCGGGATAGCCGTCTGAGACCTCTGATGTGTATGTTTTGTTTTATTTGTGTTACTAGTTGTTCCTCTTGCACAACGGGATGGTTGCTATACTACAGTTGAAGGGTATCCTAAGTGTGTACTAAATGGGATGTAGTATCGGGGAGAAGTGTTGCTGCCGGGGTGGGGGAGGGGGCGGGAGGGGTAGTTAAAGGGGTAATAGATGTGATAAATTTAATTTGGATGCCGATTTGTTATTCTGTTGTATGTATTCTGTTTTAATAAAAAAGTATCTGATTTAAAAAAAAAAAAAAAAAAAAACTCATGAGAAGGTTCGCCAGCTGGTGGTTCCTCAGGCCAGCGTGCCCAAGTCCTAGAGAGAGGATAGGCATCTTTATGCGTTATTTGATTGATCTTCCGGTAATCCACACACATTCTCATGGTGCCATCCTTCTTCTTCACCAGTACCAGTGGGGCTGCCCAGGGACTACAACTATCCCTGATGACCCCTGCCTCCTTCATGTTCCTCAACATGTCCTTTGCGCATTGATTGTGTGCTGGTGGGATTGGCCTATACCTTTCCTTGATGGGTGGATGTATGCCCGTGGGGATATGATGTTGTACCCCTCTAATCCTCCCGAAGTCCAGCGGGTGTTTGCTGAAAACCTGCTCATACTCCTGTACTACCCTGTATACCCCTTCTTTGTGATGTGTAGGTGTAGCTTCAGTGCCTACATGCAGTTCCTGGCACCACCACTCTAGCTGTTCGGGGGGGGGGGGTGCCGCTATTGGTAGGGGGTGCAGAGGTAGGAGGGGTGTTTTCGTGAATGGCGTGGGGGTCTATGGTAAGCAGCTTGGCAATGGTAGCGTAGCGGGGAAGCCTAACTTCTTCCTCCCCACAATTCAGCACTCTCACAGGCACTCTCCCCTTTCTGACGTCAATCACCCCTCTGGCCGCCATCACCGTGGGCCAGTGTTCTGAAGGCATGGGTTCCACCATCGCCGGGTAATCGCACCCCTGGGGGCCTACTGCTGCTCTGCACCAAATCATCATCTCGCTCCTTGGTGGCACCACCAAAGGGGCTACGTCCATCACCCGCACGCCACCAATCTCTCCACCAGTCAGGTTCACTTGCTGCCGATGCAGGTGGGCCTGGATCTTATGCTGTACTGCCCTCTGTCGGCCTCCTCCTGCAGTGGCGGACAACTGTTGCAACAAACTCAGTACTTCATCCATACAATGCTCAATTACGTTGGTCCCTAAAATTACTTTTGGGTTACGGTCACTGGATTCATTCAGCACCACAATCATTCCCTGGTGTTTTAACTCGGTACGCCCTACAGTCAGGGTCACTTCTTTGAAGCCCACCTGTTTCATAGGGAGCCCATTAGCTGCAATAATGGTCAGGCTGTTATCAGGGGGGGCAATTTCATAGTGGTTACCTGTGATCCTGTGTCCAATAGGGCCATGGTCGGGACGCCGTCCACCGCGAGGGGGATGATGGGGCGGCCTCCAACGTACCGGTCTCGCCAATCGGTGGGGCCGTTAGGGTCTACTCCTGAGGATTGGCCCTTGGCCCCAGGGGTTGCTCGTTTAATGGACATCGCCTGGATCGCCTGGAGTAGTGGCCAGGCTTGCCGCACCTGTAACAGGTAGGGGGTCCATACCGCTGGTCGTTGGTCTTTCTCCGCTGCATCCAGGGGACGTCCTCCGGGCTGTCGGCGAGCTGGATCTTCTCCGGGGGCTTGACTCTCGTCGGAAGCTGGAGTGCGGCGAGGATCCGGGCGAGGTCTCCATCCATGCGACGGACTTGTGCGGCCAGCTCCTCCATCAGCCCACCGGGCGCTGCAGGGGCCGGTAGAGCCAGGAGGGGAGGTGCTACCGAGACGGGAGCGGTTTCAGCCGGCCATGGGGCCACATCAGGAGCGTCAGTGTTTGGGGCTTGCAGGGCCTTGATGGCCCGCTCTTTCAATACGGTAAAGTCCAGATCGGGATGTTCCGGGGCCCACAGCAGCAGCTGTTGCGGTCCTCCGTGGACCCTAGCCCCTGCAGGAATTGTTCCACTAGTATCTTATCGCTGTCCACATCGTTAATGGTGTCCACTCGTTTCAGCGTACGGAGGGCAGTCTGCAGGCGCAAGGCGTAGTCTCTTATATTATCTGCAGGTCGCTGACGGCATTGGTAAAACTGCATCCGCAATTTAGCTTCTGTGCGGGTCTCAAAAGCGGTTTGGAGTTTCTCAAAAATGGTAGTCACTGAGGCCCGGTCCGCATCAGTCCAGGTCTCCGTCTCCTGCTCAGCCGCGCCGGTTAGCTGCCCTAGCACTACCGCCGCACGCTGTCTGCCGGTCATGGAATACAGATCAAGGACCGGGCTAATCTTTTTCCGGAACGCCTGCAAAGCATCAGGCTTCCCATCATATTGCGGCAGCCAGGTAGCACCGGGCACATAGGGCAGGGAGATCGGCATTACCTGGGCGACCGCCTCTGCGGCTGGAGCGAGGGCTGCCATATTACCATCTCCGGGTGCCGCCGCGGCCGCCGCCCCTCCGACAGCCCCGTCAGGCGCAGACATCTTTTTCTTGCCCCCCCTTGGTTCTCTCCGACACCTTCTTTTTTCTGGGGGCGGGGCTTCAGTTCACTTTCGCGCCTTCCCTGCTCGGGGAAGACGACTCAAGCGGGAACCTTCGCGCCCAAAATGGCGGAATTTCAAATTTTTCGGCTGGACACCGCCGGCGGGAGACTGCAAGGCGCACCTCTACTGGTAAGTAGACGGGTAGGATCCTGTTCGTGACGCAAAAGTTGTCGCGGGCGGAGGGGTGGGAACGCCGCTCGCCTGGGAGTCGCTGGCGCTCGGGTCCGGTGCTTCTGCTCCTCGGTGGCTCGAACACGGGGCCAGACCCGGGGCTCGAGCAGCGCCGCCTCGCCCACGAGTGAAAAGGAGAGGTTGGTGGTGGGATGTCGGTCGTGATGCCACCCACGGGTTGTGGTGACGGTGGGCATACCGCTGCTGGTGACGGGGGATGCTGGGAGCGATGGCGGAGAGCAACTAAGGTGTTGACCCCTCCGTGGGTAGGGGCTGTTGGTCCCGGGGCCCAGTTGCGGGGTGGAGGTATAGGTGCAGGTGCAGGGGCCGGATGTGAGGAGACAGCGTGGGCGCGGGTGCAACGTTGCGATGCAGCGCGGTGCCGGATGGGACTGTTGTACTCACTCAGACACAAAGGACAGAGTCTCTGGTAAACCAAATGGCTGGATGGACGGGGCCCACAGTCGGCTGCGGTGTTTTCACTCTCCCCAGACGGGTTGATGGTGGCTGTCGTTTCCCTGCACCTGTGTATGTGTGTTTGACTCCTATGGTTTCCCACGGGTAGTCCGCTCCCCGGCGTGTACGTGTCGGGAGAGCCCGGTTGCCCACAGGCGCTGGCCCTTGGATCTCTAGCCCTTGGCGGTGGCTCTTATCCGGACGGGTTGGGCTTTTGCCTTCTAACGTGACTTGGTTGGGAATGAACCCCTGAGGTCCAGACCGCAATCAGAGAATTTGACCTTTATGGCGGCTTCCGAACCTAGTCGGGGTCTTAGTACCCTGCCTTGGTGCTTGGCTTCAATCTGCTCCCTGGTTTGGTACCGGCGGGCCACCGCCTGACCTCGGTCCTACGGTTCCGCTGACCTCCACCAACTCCTGCATACGGCCACCACTGTCTGCCGACCTTGCATATTGTGCCTGGGCTCCAACCCAGACACACACAGTTTTTACGCCTCTCACTTCCACACTCTACTCCTCAACTCCACAACTCCACTGAACTGACTACTTTTCCCGCCTCCAGGCCTGGGTGGGTGGGGCCAACTGCCTGGCTCCGCCCCACCTGGTGTGGACATCAGACCCTGGAGGGAGGCAACAAGGGTTTTGTTTGACTGGTGACACCTAACCAGGGGAGGGGGTGTGTGTGGTGTTACTGTACTGTGACCCCTGGGGGTCCAGGGCGTCACAACACCATACCCTAGAAACCCTGATTGTGGCCCAGCAGTCTCCACCCAACCAACGTTAAAGTCAATAACAGAACAGGAAAAAGATAAAGAAAGAAAAGAACAAGAAAAAGAAACAGAAACAGAAGAAGAGGATAGAGAAAATGAAGACAAAGACAAAGAACCAATTGACGATGCAACTACAGATGACGACGACAGAAATGTAGAGAACGACAGGTGCCACAGCCCTACAGGTCCAAGCCCTGGTGAGGAGGAATCTATGTAAAGTAAAGTACAGCAAAGTTACAGTTTTGACCAGTTTGCAACGTTTACAGAAAAAGTTTAAGTCCTGTGCCCACATGAACTTATGTGAGAAACTACCCATTGCACTTTGAAAATACGGACCATTAGGCTATGAACTGGCTATAGCCACAAACTCTCGCAGTGTTGATCGTTACCCCAGAGGTACAACCACCTGGCCATGCCTGTTTACGGGGCCTGGCTTGCCTGTGACCAGGGAGCACGCCTGTATATGGGGCCTGGCTCTCCACCACAAAGAGGGTACCCTGTCTGATCAACTGTGGGAGCCGCCTCTACATCCTGCCAGAAGAGGCCAAAGGCGCGGCTCCACAAGGCAGGGTATACCCTGAAAACCACCAGACCACGAAAGCCGCCTCCTTATCCTGCCAGAAGTGTCTGAAGGCGCGGCTCGACGGGAGAGAAAGATTGTAGGAAAGGTCTGGGGAAATGGATGGCCCAGACCTGGTTGCCAAAAGGACCGGTGACCTGCCTCCTGAGAGGGTTTTGGGTGGGTAACGGACTTGTGGGTGGAGGGTGGTGATGTATATTACCTGGTGGTTTTATAATGTTTTAAATGCTTTTACTGTTTTATGCATTTTAAAATGTTGTCTTGAAGCCCGAGGACGTGCTGGGGATAACTAAGGGGGAATGTGGCCCCCCCCTGACCTGGTCAGGCACCACTGAGTACTGCACCCATGCTGGGGGCAGTACAATACAGGTAATCCAGAAGGCTGACCGAGGTGTGATTACACAGGCGCATAGTAATCAGGTCTCCCACATGGACCTTTGAGTGGACCCCTGGGGAATCCAGGAGGGGGCGTGGCCTCCATCTCCACTCAAGGGGTGTGGTAGAGAGCTTGGTTGCTAAGTTGCGTAGGAAGTAGTGAACCAGTTAGTGAGTGCAGCTCAGGGAGAGCAGACGCATGCAGCAGACCCTGGAGTCTGGCACAATCTGACAGCGCACGTGCAGTGGCTACCAACGGGGGAGAACAGTTACCTGGGAGTGCCACCCGAAAACCACCCGAGGCTGGAGGCAAGCGGTGGCTGAGTAAGGGGACTGCCAGGGAAGTACTAGGTAACAGGTCCCAGTGCAGAGATTCATTCAATTTTCTGCTGCCAAACCTGCCGGAGGGGGCACTTCAGATCCCCACCACAACACCACAGAGTCCGCAGCCATGTAGCAACGAGAGGGCCCATAGCTCACAAGAGGCAAGCAGCCGGAGTGACCTGGTCCAGGCTACAAGCAAAAGGGCCAAAAAGAGGGGAGAACAAGCAGCAGCAACTTCCCTGGGTGACCCCCGTAGAGGCTTCAAGTCGGGGTCACCCCAAAAACACCAGGGCTAGAGCAGGCTAGTCGGTAGTCACCCTCAAAAGTCAGCCTGACGGAGTGCCTGGTTTCCTCTGGTTAATCCCAGCTACGTCCGGGTACTCACCCTGCCATCATTGTGAGTAAAAACCCTGAAAGACTGTCTGGACTGTGCCTGAGTTATTCTGCGACCTGTGGTTCCACACACCTACACAGGGCCCTGGGGCCTGCCTCACTCTCGGGAGGCCACTACATCTAGCTGCATCCAACATCAGCCCAAGGCATCCCCTAATCTGCAGTGGTGGTCCCCTGACCGCAATACCGAGAGTGGCGTCACAAAATTCCTAAAGAAGCAACCTACCTGTCACCAGACCATCCCACGTGGAGTCCCTGAAGGTAATGCACCGCTACACCTGGGCTGGGGGCTCCACACCAACACAACGAGGGGGATAGGGCTTTTCAACCCATGCAGCCCACTGAAATCCCAAGTGTCAGCTATCGAGAGCACTGCTTCCCTACCTAATAGTGGGGAGCGGGACCCTGAAAACTTCAAGCTGAGGGGTCAGACGAAAACACCTAAACATTAGTACAAGAAGGCAGGTCAAGACCACTGGCAGCATCAAAGTTAGCGAATTCCCGGACGAGCTCCCCCCCAGAGAGGCAGCGGCACCCGAAGACTTGGTTTACCCTTGTGTCAGAGTCTTCTTTGCGGTTGCACCACTACTAACAATACCTGAGACCTGAAACACACATCCGTGTAATTTGTACGTGTGTGGTACGTATTTGCACGTACCGCTGACACGTACACACGGAGACCCATGTTATTCAATGGAAGATGGCACACGTACGTAAAATCACACGGAACGTGTGTCCGTGTCGTAAGTACGTGTGTGCGCTTTTCTACATGGACGACATGTCCGTTTTTTGCCGGCAACACGCAGGCACGGACCCGCTTTAGTCTATGGGTCCGTGCCTGCACGGACCGCACACGGAGTATGTCCGTGTTCAGCACGTATCGTCCGTGTCCGTTTTTAATCACAAAATCTGAAACACTTGTTACCAATCTATCAGGTCAATTGATGGCAAACAAAAACACCAGGAACTCATGATGAATGATTAACAACGATAATTGGGTAAGAATGCGGGCCTTTAAAAACGGACAGTACGTATTTTATGTCAATACGGACATTCCACACGCACACACGGCTCGCATACGCCATCACACGGATGCCATACGTACCGGAGAAAGGCCCCAAAAATACGGAACAGAAAAACGGATCGTGTCATATGGACGTTTTTTTGGCGGAAGTGTGTTTTAGGTCTGAGCGAGTACGCTGTCCTCCTCTGCTTCCAACCTGCACCACGCACCCCTACACCTCCATCATCCAGAGTCCCAGGGCCTCCCCTACCCGTGGAGGGAACGTCATCTGGCTGCCCCACTCCATCTCCCCTGGGTACTGCCATCGGCGGTACTCCCCTTACTGCGAACCACGGGTGGCGTCACAAACTCTTAGTCCGGAGACCCTCGAGTCACAGCAGACCCCGGATTCGAGCGGTTTGACCGCTGCAGTGGCGGCACACATTCTTTTAGTATGCGCCTCTTTTAAAGTCTACTATATACCGTATGTGTTTGCATTTTTTTTTTTTTCATTTAATGTTTGACATTAAGGGCAAGATTTCGGGTTTTTGAAACGTTTTCAGCCAATTCAATCGCAGATTTTTAAATAGTTACAAAATCTGTTGCCCCTCCCTGGAATGATTTTATGTACAGAACTTTTCAGCAAATTTTGCAAAAAAACTTTAAAGCACAAAATGCAACTTTTTGCTCCACAAAGAAGAAGAAAAAAAAAAAAAAAGAAGTGCAAAATGGGTTAAAAATAACAAGCATTTTTTTTTTATTTGGCACAAAACACATGAAATGTATGCGTCATTTAAAAAACTTGGGGCAAAAAATGTCAAAGATGAATAACAAAAGATACAAAAAAAAACACAGAAATGGTAAATTAAATATAAGTGATGCTGCCAAATATAATGCCACCATATGGTATCACTTAAAAAATATGTACCCCAATATTTGCACCCAAGTGCAAAATAAAGTTCAGCAGCAGGACATGCAAAACATCGCCCTCAAGTATACATAAATATGGCTGCACTAGTATAACTGCTATATAGTGTACACATACAGTAGTTTTCTGTACAGTGATGGCCATATTAAAAATAATGAGAATTGCCAAACCACGCTATTTTTTTGGTGCAGTTTGTGGTCCTAAACTATATATATATATATATATATATATATATATATATATATATATATATATATATATATATATATATATATATATATATATATATATATATGACCTTCCCCACCAAAGTCTATTAGAAATCTGAAAGGCTGTGCACACGTTGCTTTTTTTTTTTATTTTATCTACAGTTTTGGTTGCAGTAAAAAGAAGCAGCATGTCACTTTTTTTTTTACTGCGTTTTGCCATTGACAATGCTAAAAAAATGCAGGGGCAAAAACGCACAGAAAACACGTCAGTATCGCATGCGTTTTTTTGGCCAGAGGTGCATTTTTCACTGGAGAAACAAAACTGCAGTGTGCGCACATAGCCTTTAGTAAATAGGACATTATGCATGTATCATACACACAACTAATAGCACCATGCTGGACATAATGGCGAAATTGCTACATGATGTAAACCAGAAATACTGTAATGTCACCACTATATACGGTATATATTGTGCAAATCCACCTGAACTTACCCTCTGACCTTGCACTCCCTTGTGCAGATGGTCTTCTGAACTAGTGGGAGCCATATTGCTGGACAACTCTCTGTCTGGGTCTAGAGAAGCTGCAGCTGCCAATAAACCTTCCCCCTCTCCCTCCACTTGATCTGACTGCTGATTTTAGGCTGAGGCTACATGGTAATTTAGTCCATGTGCACACCTTGAGTATTTGGTACTTTTTTTTACCTCAGAACTTGTAAGACGACGTGCACATGTTGAGTATTTGATGAGTTTTCTACCTCAGAATTTGTAGCCCAAAATACAGACGTGGTGCCTGTGTTTCTATTACACTTTTCCTCTGACTTTTCCACTGCTGGTTTTCTCTTATAAATTCTGAGGTAAAAAAAAAACCCTCACCAAATAACATGTGAATGTCGCCTTACAAATTCTGAGGTACAAACTTACCAAATACGCAAGGTGTGCATGAGGCCTTAGACTGTAACATAAGTATATAAAAATTGTATGAAAAAGATGTGCCGCCCCGTGCTCGGCGGCTGCGGGTCCGGACCTTCAGTGGGTGGCTCGAGGGTCTCCGGACCCGGGGGTCCTGCGGTCACTCCCAACTAAAAGGGGTTGGCGGTTTGGGGACATAGGTGTACGGCCGGAGACATGTTTGAGTTTGTGACGCCACCCACAGGTTGTGGTGAAGCTGGACACCACCGCTGCGATTATGGGGCACCCGGGGGGATGTTGCGCAGCAAGTTGTTAACCCCTGAGTAGGGATGGTGGCCTCGGGACCCGTTGGGGGAGTAGTTGGGCGGTGCAGGGAGATCGGCGGCCGGAGGGCACTGATGTACTCACGATTAGTAAGGCTATGTTCGCACGTTGCGTTTTTTTCCGCGTTTTTGCAGCGTTTTTAGCAGCAGCGTTTTTGCGCTAAAACGCATGCGTTTTTGATTGCCAGCAAAGTCTATGGGAAAAGCAGAAATCCTGTCTGCACTTTGCTTTTTTTTTCTGCAACGTTTAATTTGCATATTTGTGGTCAAAAACCATGCTGAAAAAGAAGCAGCATGTCAGTTGTTTTTGCCATTTCTGCAGCGTTTCCTTAACATTGGAGTCAATGAGAAATGGCAAAACGCAACCAAAAGCACAATTCCTGCGTTTTTCATGCTTTTTACCTGCTTTTCCACTGCGTTTTTGGCTCCAAAAACGCATGCTTTTCTGGACAAAAATTAATGGGTTCTAATGTTCCTTTACACACACACAATAACCGAAAATTTAAATGTTAAAAAATTAGAAACTTCACCTATTTTTCTGATTAAATGTGCATAACCACTATTTTTTCATTAAAATTGATAATTTCCCATATAGTTTTATTAAAAGTTAATTTTATACTTTTTTTCTCTTTTTTCATTCTTTTTGACTAATTCAACTTTATTTCTCAGTGTCTTGATCTAAAAAACGCATCTGCAGAAACGCATGTGAAAACGCAGGTAAAAAGCGCTAAAAACGCGGTAAAAACGCATGCGTTTTTAGCGCTAAAAAATGGTCAAAAACCATTTGGTCAAAAACCAAGGGAAGGAAAACGTGCAGAATAAACTGCAGGTACTCCGACGCAACGTGCGCACATAGCCTAACACACACAAGTCTCTGGTAAACCAAGGTGATGGTGGTCGGTGACTGTGGCCGGCTGCAGTCGGGATCTCCCACCCGGTTGGTGGTCTCTGTCTTTCTCCTGTACCGTTTGTGTGATGGTGGACTACCTGCGCCTGCAACGTCAGGGGTCCGCTCCCCGGCTTGTGGTCGCCTAAGGAGCCCTTTGCCTGCAGACGCTGGCCCGTGGGATCTCTCTGCCGTGGCGGTGGCTTTCTATCCCCCTCGTTGGGCTGTTGTGTTCAGTCGGGACTTTGGGTGGGACAGAACCTATAGTCCTGGCCGCAATCAGTTAATTAACTAGCCCCCAGTAGCTTCTGGACCTAGCTTCAGGGTCTGAGTACCCCCCTTTGTGCTCCGGTTTCCGAGTCAGTTCCCCGGGTCGGTACCGGCGGGCCACTACCCTGTCCCGGTCCACCACGGTTCCATCGAGCCATCTTCCCGGCTCCTGCAGACAGAGGCCTCCGTATGCCTCCTAGCCAGCAGTACCAGGGCTCCTACCCTGGTACCTGTCAGTTACTTGCAGATCTGGCACACATGCCTGCTTCCTCTCTACTTCACCTCCTAAACTCATCTGACTACTTTTCCCGCCCCAGGCCATCCGAACTCCTCGGTGGGCGTGTCCAACCATCTGGCTCCACCCCCTGGTGTGTCCATCAAGCACTGAGGGGGGTGACTAGGGTTTTAATGTTTGGCTGCTGTCACCTTGTTAGGGAACGGTGTAATGCGGTGCCCTATCTGTGACTACCTGGCCTGGCCAGGGCGTCACACATTAGCACCTTTTATTTGTCTGTTCTTTTGGTGTTTTTCACCTATTGTTCATTTGCACCTAAGACCGTGTGCACACGTTGCATTTTTATTGACTTTTTATGCGTTTTTGAGTGGATATTTGTCACAAAACCTCAAAGGAATCCTGATGCCAGCAAAGTGAATGCGGATCCTAAAGTCTCATGCACACATTGAGGATTTTCTCTTTGCAGCCTACACTAGTTTCTTCCATTTGTTGGATAAGGCAAGTCTATGGGTGCAACAAAGAAAAATTGGATTTCGTACGGAGCACCCGATTTTTACTGATACATCGCAGTAATTGTATTTGGCCTTAAAAAATTTGAACTGCTTATGGTATGTACAAAAGCATATGTCGCAAGAATGAAGATGAGAAAATAAAAATGCTTTTTTTATACGCTTGTGTGAACTTAGCCATAAAATAAAAAAATAACATATTGTGACAATAAGCTACAAAAGGCAAAAACTCAGACTGTCTGCGCACACACATATATTTTATATTGCACAATGTCTGAATGTCCAGGTAAAGATTTATCTTTTACAACATCAGGAGTGATCCGAATGCTCACGTAAGTCAATTACTTTGTCATTTTTTGGCTAGTGACCTGGTACACAGCAGCTCGATACAAGTGAGAGGTGAATTAATCAGCAGATGATGAGCGCGCCTCTATCTGACACTGGAAGCGTATGATCCAGTTAGATTCATTTACCATGCCGATACTTTGATCCGCTGGACATGAAGTTATGGATTCAGCATTCTCTATGACTTTATTATATATCACTGACCTGTGAAGCGACCACGGGCAGAAACATGGTGCTGGTATCCGATGGCTGCGTTCGGTGACTCCTGTCGTGGCATACGTTGGGTTCTTTTAGCTTCAAAGGCAAGTGTAGCGTAATAGGACATTTAAGGCTATGTGCACACGCTGCGTTTTTAAGCGTTTTTTGAGTGCAGTTTTGTCACAAAACTATGCCTATAATAATCTTTATTTTTATATAGCGCCAACATATTCTACAGCTCTTTATATAGATCAGTAACACTGTCCCCATTGGGGCTCACAATCTATTGTATATTCTCTATCTGTATGTCTTTGGAGTGTGGGAGGAAGCTGGAGAACGTGGAGGAAACTGGAGAACGTGGAGAAAACTGGAGAACGTGGAGGAAACTGGAGAACGTGGAGGAAACTGGAGAACCTGAGGGAGGAAACTGGAGAACGTGGAGGAAACTGGAGAACGTGGAGGAAACTGGAGAACCTGGGGGAAACTGGAGAACCCAAGGGAAACTGGAGAACCCGGAGGAAACTGGAGAACCCGAGGGAAACTGGAGAACCCAATGGAAACTGGAGAACCCGGAGGAAACTGGAGAACCCGAGGGAAACTGGAGAACCCGGAGGAAACTGGAGAACCCAAGGGAAACTGGAGAACCCAAGGGAAACTGGAGAACCCGAGGGAAACTGGAGAACCCGGAGGAAACTGGAGAACCCGGAGGAAACTGGAGAACCTGGGGGAAACTAAAGAACCCGGAGGAAACTGGAGAACCCGAGGGAAACTGGAGAACCCGAGGGAAACTGGAGAACCCGAGGGAAACTGGAGAACCCGGATGAAACTGGAGAACCCGAGGGAAACTGGAGAACCCGGATGAAACTGGAGAACCCGGATGAAACTGGAGAACCCGGATGAAACTGGAGAACCCGGAAGAAACTGGAGAACCCGGAAGAAACTGGAGAACCCGGCAGAAACCCACGCAAACACAGGGAGAACATAAGTTAATAAAAATTCTGAAGTATTGTGCACATGTTGCTTATATTTTCCTTGCAGATTTGGTGCGGAAAATAATCTGCAGCATATCAATTCTTTCAGCGTTTTTCAACCCCAAATGCATGCAAAAAAAATGCATTAAACAAGCACTGAAAACCCACAAAAGCACGCTTTTTTTCTGCCAGGAGATGCATAAATTTCTGCAACTAAAAACTCATTGTGCGCATATAGCCTAAAGTAACCAATGTTTTAGTTTTCATTTCATACAGCAATAATATGCATGAAAATAAGCAATTTTATAATATATCTTATCAGAGGAATGTGCTATTTTCTCCTCTTGGACTGATCTTTGACTCAATTTTGGGGTAAAAGCAGTAAAAACTGTATAAAAACAAAGATAGATTACTTAGATATAACATGGCAGTTGGTGCTTTTAAAATTCTATGGAGGAGGGAGGAGCTAGAGGCGGAGACAACAGATTCTCCTCATTACTGAGATAGGAGATGACAATGGGTGCTTTTAAAATTCTGTGGAGAGGGAGGGGTTAAAGGCAAAGACAGACATTCTCCTGAAATAACAGTTATATTTCCCTTTATAAGCACCAACTGCCATCTCCTATCTCAGTAATGGGAAAATCTTTATTCACTGAAGGCAAATTTTACCCGTGATTTGAGAATTTTGATAATGAAAGATCCAACCAGGAGGAGAAAAGAAGTGGATTTCTCTAATAAGATAAATTGCAAAGTTTCCTATTTTCACATGTATTACTAATTCATGGCTGGGTCCAACAGAAGAAAGATGAAGGCCGTGATTCATCAAGACCAGCGTTGTTCATACTTGGTATTGCTAAAGGTTGTGCTGGTGTCAAATCCATGACCTAATTAATTAAGTAGAGCTTGTCTCTTGAAGGGAATCTGTCAGCAAGTTTTTGCTCTGTAAGCTAAAGCCAGCATGCTGCAAGGGTTAACACAGAGAATTCAGGACTGCCTGTCTTGTCACAGTCCGATCTGTGGTTTATTTGATATGTTTGTTTAAACAGCAGGACCCTTATCATTGCAGGGCTACAAAGTCACAGTGCAGGCCAGTCCAGCAAGCCCCTACTGTGATTGACACCTGTCACAGCCGTTTCTCTGCATCTACAGCAGTGTTTCTCAACTCCAGTCCTCAAAACCCACCAACAGATCCTGTTTTCATAGTTTCCTCAATGTTAGACAGGGAATAATTCCATCACCTGTGCAACATTAAGGAAATCCTGAAAACATGATTGAGGAAAACCTGAAAACATGATCTGTTGGTGGGTCTTGAGGACTGGAGTTGAGAAACACTGATCTACAGACTTGTGGCAGGATCTGGGCCAGAGTCTCTATTTGCCATCTGAGACTCCTCACACTAAATGTAATTCCCTTTCCTTTGGTGCTGAAACAGTTAATGTCAGTTTTACTTTGCAGCAGCTCCTGAATCCTGGCCTCAGGTGCTTCTGGTTGGTGACTACTCCCTTTCCCTATATATGGTCACATCTCCTCAGTGGAGTGCGCCCGTTATTCTGAATCCATTCTGTAGCTAGGCCTTGAGGTGGAAGGATCTGCTGAGGCCTTGTTGCAGTGTAGGCTGCAGTCCTCATGTCTGACTGCAGCTGTGAAATTGGACTTTATCCTGATTTTTGCCCTGTCTGTTGTACCTTCCTTTCTTGTTGTATTAGTGCAGCAATGGGACTAGTGATCCTTACCTGCCAGCTCAGTAGCCAGGGTTACAACAGGGTCTCTCAGGGCTTCAGGTATCCCGCTCGGTGACAGGTGCAGCTGCAGGTGAGTGCAGGAGGTGTCCCATCATCCCTCTCCATAGCACCAGGGCCCACCATTGTTTAAGGGCCGCTTTACATGCTGCGATCTCGCTAGCGAGATCACTAGCATGTGTACCCGCCCCCGTCCTTTGTGCGTCACGGGTAGAGATGAGCGAACCGGTCGCGGTTCGGCTCGAGGTCGGTTCGCCGAACGGGGGTCCCGTTCGAGTTCGGTTCGTCGAACGTTCGACGAACCAAACTCGAACCAATAGGCTATAATGGGAGGAAATCACAAACACATAAAAATGCATGATAAATGTACACAAACAGTTTAATAAACATTGCCATAACACTTACCGGTCCTCGCGATCCCTTCTGCACTTTGTCTCCTGCCGCTATTCCATCCGATGATCGCTGAATCCTCCCGTGACCGGCACTGCCAGCAGAGATGCAGGACCTGTCGTGACGTCAAAATAGCCATGTGACCAGTCACGTGGCTATTATCTCATTGGCTACAGACTGGTCACATGACTATGACGCGTCATGTAGGACCTGCGAGTGCATCTCTCCGGTACACGGTGCACATATGTGTATCGCCGTGTACCGGCGACATGCTCTAGCACACGGTCGACTCCCAGTTCCGTTAGGGACCGGCTGACACAGCCGGTCATTAACGGAGATCACCGTTGCCATAGCAACGCAGTTAGCGGTGACGTCAGCTCCGAGAGCACCGTTGCTATGGTAACGCGTCTGTCAGCGTTACCGCTGTTACCGCTGACAGCCAGCAGCACTGATCTCTCACGGAGTGAAGGCTGCACGCTGCTTCCCGATTGTAGTGAGGATTGTAGTGAGGATGAGGTTCCCCAGCCCCAAGTGATAAGCTGGTGAACCTTATCCTCACTACAATCGTCACTACTACTACACTAGTGAGGATTGTAGTGAGGATGAGGTTCCCCAGCCCCAAGTGATGAGCTGGTGAACCTCATCCTCACTACAATCGTCACTACTACTACACTAGAAAGAAAGAAGACAGAAGAGCAGGATCGTGGAGGGCTGACAGGGGGTAATAAAGATGGAGTCTCTAATCTGTCTGTGTATTTATTTCTATTAAAGTATTTTTTCTCTGTGTGGTGTCTTTTTTTAACCCTTTATTGGAGATTCTTAATGGCCGGGTCAAACGTGCCTGACATTAAGAATCTCTGGCTTAATACTGGCTAGTAAAACAAAGCCAGTATTAACTCATGATTACCCAACAAGCCACCCGGCTCCAGGGCTGTTGGAAGAGTTGGATACAGCGCCAGATGATGGCGCTTCTATGAGAGCGCCATTTTCTGGGACGGCTGCGGACTGAAATCCGCAGCAGAGGCGCCCAGAAACCTCGGGCTAACCTGTGCTGCAGATTCCAATCCCCAGCTGCCTAGTTGTACCCGGCTGGACACAAAAATGGGGCGAAGCCCACGTCATTTGTTTTTTAATTATTTCATGAAATAAGTGAAATAATTAAAAAAAATGGGCTTCCCTATATTTTTGGTTCCCAGCCGGGTACAAATAGGCAACTGGGGGTTGGAGGCAGCCCGTGGCTGCCTGCTGTACCTGGCTAGCATACAAAAATATGGCGAAGCCCACGTCATTTTTTTGGTGGGCAAAAAACTTCTGCATACAGTCCTGGATGGAGTATGCTGAGCCTTGTAGTTCTGCAGCTGCTGTCTGCTCTTCTCCATACAGACAGACAGCAGCTGCAGAACTACAAGGCTCAGCATACTCCATCCAGGACTGTATGCAGAAGTTTTTTGCCCCCTGAAAAAATTATGTGGGCTTCGCCATATTTTTGTATGCTAGCCAGGTACAGCAGGCAGGTACGGCTGCCCCCAACCCCCAGTTGCCTATTTGTACCCGGCTGGGAACCAAAAATAAAGGGAAGCCCTTTTTTTATTATTTCATGAATTTCATGAAATAATTAGAAAACAAATGACGTAGGCTTCGCCCCATTTTTGTGTCCAGCCAGGTACAACTAGGCAGCTGGGGATTGGAATCCGCAGAACAGGTTGGCCTGAGCTTTCTGGGCCCCACTGCTGCGAATTGCAGTCTGCAGCCGCCTCAGAAAATGGCACTTTCATAGAAGCGCCATCTTCTGGCGCTGCATCCAACTCTTCCAGCACCTGCCTGCTGTACCTGGCTAGCATACAAAAATATGGCGAAGCTCACGTCCTTTTTTTGTAGTTTTTTGGCAAAAAAAATAAAAAATGCTTCCCTGGATTTTCCATTGCCAGTGAAGGTAACACCAAGCAGTGGGGGTTAGCAGCCAGTAGCTGCTTGGATTACCCTTAGCTAGCAATACAAAAAATGCAGCGGGAGCCCATATATATTTTTTTTAATTATTTATTTAAATAACTAAAAATAAAATGGGCTTCCCTGTATTTTGATTGCTGGACATCACAGTGCTGTAAAAATAAATCTTTAAAAAAATGACGTAGCGCTCCGCGGTATTTTTGATTCTCAGCAGATAAAGCAGACAGCTATGGGTTGCCACCCCCATCTGCCTGCCGTTACCTTGGTTGGCAATCAAAATACAGGGAAGCCCATTAATTTTTTCTATTTAAAAAATAGTTAAAAAAAAAAATGACGTTGGGTCCCCCCATTTTTGATAGCCAGCTAGGGTAAAGCAGACGGCTGTAGCCTGAAAACCACAGCTGGCAGCTTTACCGTGGTTGGGGATCCAATGTGGAGGTCCCCTCAGGTTCTTTTTTATAATTATTTTATAAATATTAATAATTACACAATAAAAGTAGGGTCCCCCCCAAATTGGATCACCAGCCAAGGTAAAGCGGACAGCTGTGGTCTGGTATTCTCAGGGTGGGAAGGTCCATAGTTATTGGGCCTTCACAGCCTAAAAATAGCAGGCCGCAGGCACCCCAGACGTGGCGCATCCACTAGATGCGCCAATCCTGGCGCTTCACCCCAGCTCATCCCGTGCCCTGGTGCAGTGGCAAACGGGGTAATAAATCGGGTTGATACTAGCTGTAAAGTCACCTGAGATCAAGCCCAGCAGTTTGTGATGTCATGGCGTCTATTAGATACCCAACATCATAAACTGTCAGTACTAACAAAAAAAAAAAAATCGACAAAAGAAATTTATTTGAAAAAACAGTCCCCAAAACATTTCCTCTTTCACCAATTTATTGTAAGAAAAAAAATAAAGGGGTCCCACGACGACTCTGGACCGTCTAGAATATGGGGGGGAGACACTCAGGGAACGTATCCCCCATTTTCTAGGAGTGCGGACCCTTCATGTGAGGAGTGTGGGTGCAATGAATCTGCACTCACTCTCCCCGGGTCCACAGCAGCAGAGTCCATGTCGTAATGGTTGCTATCAAAGCTGCAATGCCCTGCTCATGAGGTAAGGGCATGCCTAATCAGGAGAACTACTGTAGAGGAAGCTCTGCTCACTGGTATATAGGTGCTCAGAGGTAATAATAGATAAAATTAGTGAGTAACCTCGGCACTCTAAATCTCCCAGACTAAGTCAGTAAGTCACAACGGATAGTAATGCAAAATCACTCTTTATTAGTCCGTATTAAGAAAAAAAATTTTTCATAAGCATATATGTTTTTGTCCAAAACAAGATACAAATGACGTTTCGGCCTGAGCCTTCGTCAGATTGGACTTATCTGCTTGTAATCATGAAAAATGACAATAATCAGTATCACATAAGAGTGAGAGAACAATAACATAAACTCGAACAATGTAGAGGTACAATTGGGATGCAGCAAAAAAATTGCAACACAGCAAGAAATGAAACACATGATACAAATGTCATAATACAGTACAAGGACAATATAGTAATGACAAATATGGGGTCAGAGTAGGCTTAGACAGCTCTGGTACGAAAGAGATGTCAATCATAAAGTAACATGTGCAGTAGGTGTAGAGCTACAGTATGCATGGCAGAGCTAATGGGTAGATTGACCATAGAAAAAGAACGGAGAAAAAGTGGAGAAAAAGTGGAGAAAAAAGTGGAGAAAAAGTGGAGTAAAAATGGAGAAAAAGTGGAGAAAAAATGGATAAAAAGTGGAGAAAAAATGGAGAAAAAGTGGAGAAAAAGTGGAGAAAAAATGGAGAAAAAGTGGAGAAAAAAGTGGAGAAAAAGTGGAGTAAAAATGGAGAAAAAGTGGATAAAAAGTGGATAAAAAGTGGATAAAAAGTGTATAAAAAGTGGAGAAAAAAGTGGAGAAAAAAGTGGAGAAAAAAGTGGAGAAAAAGTGGAGAAAAAGTGGAGAAAAAAATGGAGAAAAAAATGGAGAAAAAGTGGAGAAAAAGTGGAGAAAAAGTGGAGAAAAAGTGGAGAAAAAAATGGAGAAAAAAATGGAGAAAAAGTGGAGAAAAAGTGGAGTAAAAATGTAGAAAAAGTGGAGAAAAAATGGAGAAAAAATGGAGAAAAAAATGTAGAAAAAGTGGAGAAAAAGTGGAGAAAAAAGTGGAGAAAAAAATGGAGAAAAAGTGGAGAAAAAAATGGAGAAAAAGTGGAGAAAAAAGTGGAGAAAAAGTGGAGAAAAAAATGGAGAAAAAGTGGAGAAAAAGTGGAGTAAAAATGGAGAAAAAGTGGAGAAAAAATGGAGAAAAAAATGTAGAAAAAGTGGAGAAAAAGTGGAGAAAAAAGTGGAGAAAAAAGTGGAGAAAAAAATGTAGAAAAAGTGGAGAAAAAGTGGAGAAAAAAATGGAGAAAAAGTGGAGAAAAAAGTGGAGAAAAAGTGGAGTAAAAGTGGAGAAAAAAATGGAGAAAAAGTGGAGAAAAAGTGGAGTAAAAATGTAGAAAAAGTGGAGAAAAAATGGAGAAAAAAATGTAGAAAAAGTGGAGAAAAAGTGGAGAAAAAAATGGAGAAAAAGTGGAGAAAAAAGTGGAGAAAAAGTGGAGAAAAAATGTAGAAAAAGTGGAGAAAAAGTGGAGAAAAAGTGGAGAAAAAAATGGAGAAAAAGTGGAGAAAAAGTGAAGAAAAAGTGGAGAAAAAATGTAGAAAAAAATGTAGAAAAAGTGGAGACAAAATGTAGAAAAAGTGGAGAAAAAATGGAGAAAAAGTGGAGAAAAAGTGGAGCACCCTTTGGTGCCTTTCATGTGGCACTAAGGGGTGCTTAGCTTTGTATTTAGCCAAAAAAATGAAGAAAAAAAAATGACGTAGGGTTCCCCCTAGTTTTGTAGCCAGCTAGGGTAAAGCAGACGGCTGCAGCCTGCAGACCACAGCTGGCAACCTCACCTTGGCTGGTAATCCAAAACTGAGGGCACCCCACGCTGTTATTTTAAATTAAATAAATAATTAAAAAAAAAAACACGTAGGGGTCCCCCAAAATTGGATCACCAGCCAAGGTAAAGCAGAGAGCTGGGGCCCGATATTCTCAGACTAGGGAGGCCCATGGTTATTGGACTCTCCCCAGCCTAAAAATAGCAGGCCGCAGCCGCCCCAGAAGTGACGCATCCATTAGATGCGCCAATCCTGGTGCTTTGCCCCAGCTCATCCCGCGCCCTGGTGCGGTGGCAAACGGGGAAATATATGGGGTTAATACCAGATGTGTAATGTCACCTGGCATCAAGCCCTGGGGTTGGTGAGGTCAGGCGTCTATCAGATACTCGACATCACCAACCCAGTCAGTAATAAATAAAATAGACGACAAACACATTTTTATTTGAAAAAACACTCCCCAAAACATTCCCTCTTTAACCAATTTATTAGAATGAAAAACAAATCCAGGTCTGCTGTAATCCAAGGGGTTGCCATGACGATCCACACTGTTCCAGTCAATGAAGAGCAGAATGTTCCCCATTGGCTGGGAGAGCAATGCAGTGACCTGAGCTAACATCAATGGGTCAGCCCAGGTCACTGCAGGGGATGACAAGTGCTGCTGTCAGCGAGGTACATTACCTGCGCTGATCTCCAGCACACTGACAGCACCTGTCACTGAGTTCAATGACCGGCGCCTTCACACCAAGTATCGCGAGAGGCCCGTGACGTCACCGCTAGTCAGTCTCTGGTCGGAAGCGAGAGGTGATGTGACAAGCGGCAGCCATGGAGGACAGTGACAGCGCTGAGGTCGGGATGGCGGGACTTCATCACCGCAGGTAAGCCGAGCGGGACCATGTGTGTGTGTGTGTGTGTGTGTGTGTGTGTATATGTGAGTGTGTGTGTGTGTGTGTGTACGTGTGTACATGCCGCGGGCAGGAGGGGGCGGAGTGAGCTGAGCGGGGAAGTGTCTGCTTCCTGCACGTAACTAGGATAAACATCGGGTTACTAACCAAAGCGCTTTGCTTGGATACTCGATGTTTATCTTGGTTACCAGCTTCTGTCAGGCTGCCAGCGATGGCTCCTGCACACTGTAGCTGTAAAAAGCCCTGCTTTTTGCTGCTAGAACCGTTCTCGAACGTATCTAGAACTATCGAGCTTTTGCAAAAAGCTCGAGTTCTAGTTCGATCTCGAACAACCCCCAAAATCACTCGAGCCTAGAACTGGAGAACCACAAACCGCGAACCGCGCTCAACTCTAGTCACGGGCAAATCGCTGCCCGTGGCGCACAAAATCGCGCAGACCCATCACACTACTTACATGCCTAGCGACGTCGCTGTGACCGGAAAACCGCCTGCTTTCTAAGGCGGCGGTTCGTTCGGCGTCACACCAACGTCACTAAGCGGCCACCCAATCAAAGCGGAGGGGCGGAGATGAGCGGGACAAACATACCGCCCACCTCCTTCCTTCCTCATTGCCGGCAGCCGCAGGTAAGGTGAGGTTCCTCGTTCCTGCGGTGTCACACATAGCGATGTGTGCTGCCGCAGGAACGATGAACAACATTGTACATGCAGCAGCAACGATAATTGAGATTAGGGGGGATGTCACCGATTAGCGATTTTGAACGTTTTTGCGACGGTTCAAAATCGCTCATAGGTGTCACACACAACGACATCGCTAACGCGGACGGATGTGCGTCACAAATTCCGTGACCCCAACGACATTGTTTTAGCGGTGTCGTAACGTGTAAAGCGGCCTTAAGTGTCCCTGGCGTGCTCCTTATTTGGTGAAATCACTGTTTGTTGTATGTCTTGCCTCACACTGGACCTTCCACAAGTCTGTGCTTGACAACACCTCACTGTCAATGTAGAATCTCAGTAGAGCGCCTCATGTGGGCGGGGAATCTCAGTCAGCTCTGCTAGATTGCTAAATGAAAAATTCTGATTGTGTCGGAACGGCTGCAGTCTGTAATCTAAGTGACACATCACTGGATTCAGGATCTCTTTCCCTGCATCACACTGCTCTCAGATAAGGTAGCAAAAACCTGCTGACAGATTCCCTTTAATGAATCAGGCATATGTAAAAAGTGCTATGTGCTTCCCCATGAATCCTATTGAGTCGAAGACTGGAGTAAGATTTCTGGCGTAAGATCATTAATTACACGAGCTGCGGCATCGCGCCTCCGTTACACTTTATCTGACCTAAGTTCCTACCATTTTGTTGAAACTGGGTATAGCTGACATGAAAACACCAAAAGTCGCATCACTTTTCGGTACTTTTAATCGTACAAACATTTTGTGGCGTAAGAAACTGTTTTACGTCAGATTTTTGCCAAGAGCACTTTGATGAAAGGGGTGAAAGAGTTTCAAATTACACCTCTGTTCATCGTTGGATCCAATCATGGCTTTACGTTGTACAAACAGTTTTAACTACAGGTGAGAAGTTTTAGCAAAACCTGCGCTAGATAAATGTGGATTAGTTAGGGTTCGTACAGACGAACAATGTAAATGTAAGTATGACGCGACCACGGGGTCGGGGGTTACTCATTGTGACGCCCTGGACTATCAGGTCATCACAGGATATTGTGCAATCTACCCTTCTGTGCAATATCCACCTCCTCCTTGGTTATGGATCCCGAACTACATGGTGTTGCCTACATCAGCCAGTTAAAATCCTAGGTACACTCTGCACCACGCCCACCAGACACACCAGTGGACAGCCTGAGTGGAAAAGGGTCGCCCACTTGGGGGGGTTGGTTGAGGAGGTCAGGAGTGGCAGTTAGGAGTTGAAGTGAGGAGTTGAAGTTGAGGAGAAGGAGAGAGGAGGTCAGGAGCTGGGCTCCTTGGAAGTAACTAGGTGGCAGACAGTTGTCTGGGCCTAGTAGGAGCTGGACCCCCAGTCGCAGGGGATCGTGACAAGGGGCATGGACCAGTGCACGATGGGGTACGTGGACCCTAGGTCAGAGAGTAGCTTCAGGCAACCTGACAATTGACCCAACGAGAACGGAGCCTTCAATATCCGTTCTCTACCCGCTCCAAAATCAGGGTACTAGCACAACGAGGGGGATAGGACTTTTCACAAAAACAGTCCAGGAAATGCCAAGCGTGAACCCTGAGAGCAAGCTCCCACAGTTAGCCACACTGGGGAGCGGGACCCGACTAGTTTTATGCTACCGGGGCCAACCAAGAAGTGAACTAAGTGCCAGGAGGAAGGTCACAGATCATCAGGCAACACCATCGGGGACTGGACCCAAACTATCTCCCCTCAGCGGCAGTGGTGTCCAGAACTTTGGTTTATCCAGTTGTCGGTCAGCTTTATGGATTGTGTGAGTACAAAAGTGTCCCTCTTTGCTCCCTACAGCACCCCCCAGCTCCCATCACTGAGTCCCAGGGCATTCTCCCTACCCGTGGAGGGTTCTAACACCTGGCTGCCCCATTTCATCACACCCGGGTACTCCCAACTGCAGCGGTGGTACTCCATATTACCACACACCACGGGTGGTGTCACGAACTCTAAATATAATTCCCCTGTAAATACCCCCTTCATTTGAGTGGCCGCACGACCCCCGGGTCCGGACGCCCCTCGAGCCACCGCGGATCCGGATCCGAGCAGCCCAGCTGCTGACACGGGGGCAGCACACTCATTACCGGGCCACAGTGGTTCTCCTGGGATGCCGCGGTAGCCTTGCCTCGTTCCGTGACCCCGGGTGTCAATAAAAAGGCTGGGGATGGGGATGATTGGGGAAGTTGTTCGTGACGCCACCTGTCGTGCGCGACCAGTATTAGCCGCCGCTGCAGGACTTCTCTGAATAACAATGCAGCTCGGATGGTTCAGCTCTCCACAGGCAGAGATGATGGTGGTAGTAGTCTATGGTTTTGTAATGGGGTGCAAGACTGAAGACACCGGCAATAACTGGACAACACAGGTCTGTAGTTTCCTTTACTTTTACTTGGCAATTGTTATACAGGCCTGGGAGTCTGGTCTAGAAGTTGACCGTGGTCCGGTAAGCCTGGTAGCAGTGAGGAATTCAACTTGCTGGGTGGATTGGAGGTCTTCCTACTTGTGCTTCAGTGTACGTGACTCTGTGGCTTGAAGTCCTACAGTGACCCTCTTTCTACGTGTCATTGTCTGTCCTTCCTTTGGCGGGCAGCGTGAACCTGTGATGGGCACCGACTGTTTAGCTGCAGTCTCAGGCTCTATTGTGCTGCTGCACCTTTGGGCTTTCTTAGGGCCAGGGGACTTGAAATGGCCTGCCCTCCGGGCTTCACTGGTGGGGCATAAGCTTCCAACCAGTCTAGAGCCCTGGTGCCCTGTTCATGCGCTAGGCCCTGAGAGTGCTCAATCACTCAGCTCTCATCAGCGGCTGTGTGCAGTGCTCTCCTGAACGGTTCTGTTAGTTTCACTTTTGGTGTTTGCTTGTGAGTGTGTTCTAACCCTTCCCCAGACGAGAATGCACACGGACGCTCTCCCTAAACCAGGTCTTGAGCTCCCGGTTCTGGCCTGAGTTAGGAAGTGTTGTATGTAGATTTACCCAGCATGGAGACCTCCTCACTGCTTCCAAGCATAGCATCACCCCTGGAATGAGAGCAACACTACTGTGGCTCCCATAACCAATGGGGTGCCACAAGTATGCAAAATAGCTATCAGTAGTATACAAGCAGCAACAGACGAAATGCATGTGAACATGCTTGTTCACATGAGCGTTTAATAAAAAATTGCTGTATGCACTACTTTGATGTGTGTTTCGGATCAGAATACCCCATTAAACAGTATAGACCAAAAGTTTGGACACACCTCATCTCTAGAACAACTGTTAAGAGGAGACTTTGTGCAGCAGGCCTTCATGGTAAAATAACTGCTAGGAAACCACTGCTAAGGACAGGCAACAAGCAGAAGAGACTTGTTTGGGCTAAAGAACACAAGGAATGGACATTAGACCAGTGGAAATCTGTGCTTTGGTCTGATGAGTCCAAATTTGAGATCTTTGGATCCAACCACTGTGTCTTTGTAGAAAAGGTGAACGGATGGACTCTACATGGCTGGTTCCCAATGAAGAAAAAACAAAAAGCCAGCACCAAATGTGCACTTCAGCACTAAACATTCCAAACTGTACTTATTATAAAAATTTTGAGATTGCCACGTCACGGCAAATCTCATTTGAAGCAGTCCTACACTAAAATATTTTTATAAAATGTGCCATACGGCCTCACATATGAATAGTAGAACTGCTCTTAGCAGCACTCACCTGGTCTATTTCAATCCCGTACCCATGACTGAGTCATGGCTGTGGGCGGGACAGGTCCAAGCAAATGCTGCATGAAGTAAATAGCCTGTGGACAAAGCCTGATGACTTAATGTGAACAGTCACCAACCGCCAAAATCTAGACAGATGGAATACATCCCAAATTGGGGTGCATAGTAAGGTGGAGGTCAACCACCGGACAATTCAATGAAGAAAAAACAAAAAGCCAGCACCAAATGTGCACTTCAGCACTTAACATTCCAAACTGTACTTATTATAAAAATTTTGAGATTTTTGGCAAAAAATTGCAATTTCTTGAGCTGCCTCGCCACGTCACGGCAAATCTCATTTGAGGCAGTCCTACACTAAAATATTTTTATAAAATGTGCCATACGGCCTCACATATGAATAGTAGAACTGCTTGGACCTGTCCCGCCCACAGCCATGACTCAGTCATGGGTAAGGGATTGAAATAGACCAGGTGAGTGCTGCTAAGAGCAGTTCTACTATTCATATGTGAGGCCGTATGGCACATTTTATAAAAATATTTTAGTGTAGGACTGCCTCGAATGAGATTTGCCGTGACGTGGCGAGGCAGCTCAAGAAATTGCAATTTTTTGCCAAATCTCAAAATTTTTATAATAAGTACAGTTTGGAATGTTTAGTGCTGAAGTGCACATTTGGTGCTGGCTTTTTGTTTTTTCTTTATGGCTGGTTCCCACCATGAAGCATGAAGGAGGAAGTGTGATGGTGTGGGGGTGCTTTTCTGGTGACACTGTTGGGGATTTATTCAAAATTGAAGGCATACTGAACCAGCATGGCTACTGTGGCGGCCTGGACTAGCCAGGTCATCACAGGTACTACAACACGCACCCCCACCCTGAGGCAGGCACATCAGCCAGACATACAATCCTTGTTGCCTCCCTCAAGAGGCTGATGTCCACACCAGGTAGGGTGGAGCCAGGTGGTTAGCCCCACCCACTGAGGAGTTCACAGTCCTGGAGGCGGGAAAGGAGAGCAGATCAGTTAGGGAAGTGAAAGTCAGAGGAGCTACTGCTGGTGGCCGTCTGCAGGAGAGGCAACGCGGAACCGTAGGGGTCGGGCGGTGGCCCGCGGGTACCGAACCGGGGAGCGAAGTGAAGCCAGCACACACAGGCAGGGCCTGCGGACCCCGACCAGGCTTGGAGCCGCCATTAGAGGTCAAATCCGTCACTGACCGGAACCCCAGGGGTTTCCTAACAGGCAAGACCCGATTGAAAGCAACCGTCCAACCAGCAAAAGTAAATACAGCTACCGCCACAGCTAGAGTTCCAAGGGCCAGAGCCTGCGGGCAAAAGGGCTCCTCCGGCACACATACACGCTGGGGAGCGGGTTACCGGTGGGAATCCATCGGGACCGAACATACACACAGGTGCAGGGAAAGGCAGCCACCACCACCCGTCCGGGAGAGACTACAGCAGCCGGCTGCGGGACCCGTCCGTCCAGCCGTTTGGTTTACCAGAGACTTTGCGTACATTTGTGGCTGAGTGAGTACACCAGTGCCATCCGGCACCGCACTGCGCAATCCAAGCGACCCTGCACCTTCCCGACCCTGCCTCCCCGTCACCTCACCGGGCCCCGGGACCACCAACCCCTACCCATGGAGGGGAAAAACAACATCCCAGCTGCTCCCTGCCATCACTCACGGGCGAGGAGTGCCGCTCGAGTCCCCGGATCCGGCCCACCGCTCGAGCCACCGAGCAGCAGCCGCAGCAGCGCCGGACCCGAGCGTTAGCGAGCGCAGCGCCCCGCCGCCCGCGACAACTTGGCGTCACAAACAGGATCCTTAACGTTCTACCGGCTGGTAGAAGTGCGCCTTATAGTCCCGCCGGCGATGTCCGGTCGAAAAATTTCAGAGTCCGCCATCTTGAGCGCGAAGGTTTTCCCGCTCGAGCGTCTCCTCGAGCAGTGGAGGCGCGAAAGCCGAAGCCCCGCCCCTGAAGACGAGGTGCCGAGAAGAGACCAAGGGGGGGCGGAAACAAGATGTCTGCGCCCGACGGAGCCGCTGGAGGAGCGGCGGTCGCAGCCGCGGCGGCATGTAACTTGCGCTGCAGTGTGCAGGGACGCCAGGACTCTGCTGAAACACGTTCCTGGATACAGCCGCAAGATGTGCCAGGAGCTCCAGGCCCAAGTCCACTTCATGCTGGCGAAGTGGACGTCGGAGATGAAGGGCCTGGCCGCAACCGTTTGGGCATCTGAAGTGGAGGTGGTCTCAGAGGAGCGGGTAAGCGACCCACGCCCCTATGTCCCCGAGGGATCGGTCGATACGGCTGATGGGCCCGGCCTGCTGCCGTCCACCACGCTACCTCCCTCACTGCCCATGGCCTAGGTCAACGCCCCGACCGACCCGTTACCCCTGTCACTGGTAGCGGAGCCCGCAGCGTCTGAGGGAGAGGGCCCAGACCTGCGACCCCTGGGCCTTACCTTTGTCACCGCCCTGGCACCCGTCCCGGCTTCCATCCTGACTGTGACAGAGATGATGACGGCCCCGGCAGTCCGCCCGGCCGCAGTGCAGGCGATCCTCGACCAGAGGCCAGCACCGCAAGTCCCGTCGCCCGCTCCCAGACCCCGGGCCTCGGCTGAGGCATGGCGGGGATGCAGCTGCCAGGAGGCAGAGCAGGCCACGTCACAGCAGGGTCCCTCATTACCGAAGGTACCGGTCGTAGCCAGCACGGAGGGACTCTGTCTGGGCCCATCCCCCACACCGCTTGAACCGGAGCAAGCAGAAGGTGCTCCACACTGGGAGCGGCAGCAACAGCAGCTGTGCCGCGGGACTGCTGTATAAAGAGGAGGAAAAGAAAAGTTGTTGTCCCCGTTGGGACCCCCAGCACTGTGTTTCCGTTGATTGAATGAATGATAAGAGAAATTAACCGAAGTTTTACCTGATTGACACCGTCATTGATCCGGCCGTTGCCGGCAAGTTGTCCCCGTAGGGACCCTTTGCTACCGTTGCATGAGGAACTCTTCATGGACATGCCTGAGAACTTGCAGGGCACCCACGAACTTGTGGGATTGTAAATAGGTTGGGGCATGTTTTCCGTTGCCGCCTCCGGAGAGGCAGATTTGGAGGATGGGCCTGGAGGGAAGTGATGGCCCAGGCCCGCCACTACCGCAACCGGTGGCGATCCTCCGGGGGTCAGGGGTCCCCCATGGACGTGGGGTCCCCTGAGATGACAGTCGGGTGCGAGACACCGTACCCAATCCCGCTCGGGCAGCCTGGATCTGGACTGGGGTCAAGGGGTGCTGCCCATTTTCTAGGGGCAGCATCAGGGCCAGGTTGCTTGGGTGGGAGAGCGGAAGCCGTCCGTTATTAATAAAAATGTAATATCATTGTTTTGCAACGTTCAAGTGACATGCCTCCCGTAAGGGAAGATTTGTAAAGCATAGCATGTTTCTGTTTTTATATCTTTACAGTTAAAAAGAAAAATAAAACTGGTGATGGACGGGCAGCCCGCGGATGGTCTGCATTTAACCAAGGGGGAATGTGGCGCCCTGGACTAGCCAGGTTGTCACAGGTACTACAACACACACCCCCACCCTGAGGCAGGCACATCAGCCAGACACAAAATCCTTGTTGCCTCCCTCCAGGGGCTGATGTCCACACCAGGTGGGGTGGAGCCAGGCGGTTGGCCCCACCCACTGAGGAGTTCACAGTCCTGGAGGCGGGAAGGAGAGCAGATCAGTTAGGGAAGTGAAAGTCAGAGGAGCTACTGCTGGTGTCCGGGTGTGTGGCCCGGGCACTGAGAGCAAGGTTGGCAGACGGTGGTGGCCGTCTGCAGGAGAGGCAGATCAACGCGGAACCGTAGGACCGGGGTCGGGCGGTGGCCCGCGGGTACCGAACCGGGGAGCGAAGTGAAGCCAGCACACACAGGCAGGGCCTGCGGACCCCGACCAGGCTTGGAGCCGCCATTAGAGGTCAAATCCGTCAGTGACCGGAACCCCAGGGGTTTCCTAACAGGCAAGACCCGTTTGAAGGCAACCGTCCAACCAGCAAAAGTAAATACAGCTACCACCACAGCTAGAGTTCCAAGGGCCAGAGCCTGCGGGCAAAAGGGCTCCTCCGGCACACATACACACTGGGGAGCGGGTTACCGGTGGGAATCCATCGGCACCGAACATACACACAGGTGCAGGGAAAGGCAGCCACCATCATCCGTCCGGGAGAGACTACAGCAGCCGGCTGCGGGACCCGTCCGTCCAGCCGTTTGGTTTACCAGAGACTTTGCGTACATTTGTGGCTGAGTGAGTACACCAGTGCCATCCGGAACCGCGCTGCGCAATCTAAGCGACCCTGCACCTTCCCGACCCTGCCTCCCCGTCACCTCACCGGGCCCCCGGGACCACCAACCCCTACCCACGGAGGGGAAAAACAACATCCCAGCTGCTCCCTGCCATCGCTCCCGGGATCCCCGTCACCAGCAGCGGTGCTGCCCAACTTCACCACAAACCGTGGGTGGCGTCACGGACTAAATCCCCAAACCAAACCACCCCTTTCACTCACGGGCAAGGAGCGCCGCTCAAGTCCCCGGATCCGGCCCACCGCTCGAGCCACCGAGCAGCAGCCGCACACGGAGAACGGGAACTTTATGCTCACCTGTCCCTGGCGTTGCTGTCCGTGGTGCTGATGTCTTCCGCTCTGCAGTCTCCGGCCCTGCTGACTCCCCTCTGCTGCTGCTTCCCGTCCTCTATACCATGCATATGCGATGAGCAAAATGAGCGGGGGTCGGAAGCAAATGACAGCAGCGCTGCAGAAAGTGCGTATAGAAATTCATTTTATTTCACAGACACGTGTGTTTTCTCCGGTTCCTGTCACACTGATGTCACACAGATCACATCCATGTGGTTCGTGTGACACCCATGCTGTCGGAGAAAAATGGACATGTCTACGTGTGAAGCACACGGACACATGGTCCATGGCAAAGCATGCATGTGTGGTCAAACCCATGGATTTTACTGGGTTTACGTGTGTCCGTGTCTCCGGTACGTGCAAAAATGGACCTTACACGTACCGGAGACACTAATGTGTGAAGGGGGCCTTATACTGTGATCCGATCCTGCGTTCGGCGCACAGCTGCAGAGCAGAGGGAGGGATCTTTCCATCTCCTCCATTGTCAGCTGATGCGTATATCACACTGCACTTGGATGTCATCCGAGTGCAGTCCAATGTTTCGCTCCCACCCATAGACTGTTCTATGTTCTACTCCTTTGAAAATGCTGTGGGCACATAGTCCAAAGAATGGGCGGTTTCACTTGAGAAAGGAATCCTTTTTGACAGCCTGACAAAAAAGTGTGGGCTGGTGTATGTGACTGGAAGCCTCGCCCATCTGCGGGTGCATAAAGGCACAAGTTTGCCGTGACCATATGCTTATCTCCAAAATTGAGGCTCCTATTCCTATAAACGGCTTCCACAACCATATTTTAGTATGAGATATGGGATCTTGTCAAGCGGCAGAGACTCCAACAGGTTAATCAAGCAGCTGACATAATTACTCGTTTGTTTTATTTGATGTTTTGCTCTGAACCTTGTCTCTGGAGTTGTCATAACAGCAGCGTGATGTGCTCCATCTTCAGGCTTTTCCAGCCATCACATATTTGTTTATATCGGAAAATATACTTGGAAGCCATGGCGTTATATACTCGCGGCTTGTTAATAAACAGAATTCATTTAGTTTAATTTACTAAATAAGTAAATGCATAAAGTTACACTGTACTATGTTGGCTTTATTAAAACTTTTAGAATCTCTTTAAAAGGTCTCTTCATAAATGACGTGACAAAGTTATACTGTATGTAATACGTTAATCATATTAGAACACTTCAAGCATTTTAGCAAATTTATTAAAAGTTATATTTTAAGTTTCACTCCAATTTGAAGACCCCCCCCCCAGTGAATATGTATGTAATACTTCAGTTATTCCAGGTGCCTCTGTCCTCCGCTATACCCTCCAGATCAAGGTTTGGTATCTAATGCTGAGCAAGCACTTACATGCTTGGGTGCTCAGTACTCGAATCAAGCAGGTTGGACGTATGGACGGGCTCGATCCAAATACCAAGCATAATGGAAGTCAATGGGAAACAAGGGAGAGGGAGATCGAAAGCAAAATAGAGTGAGAGTGAGAATAAGAGCGAGAGCAAGAGAGAGTGAAAATGAGAGCAAGAGAGAGAGCAAGAGTGAGAATGAGAGAGGAAGAGAGAGCAAGAGTGAGAATGAGAGAGGAAGAGAGAGCGAGAGTGAGAATGAGAGCAAGAGAGAGAGCAAGAGTGAGAATGAGAGAGGAAGAGAGAGCGAGAGTGAGAATGAGAGAGGAAGAGAGAGCGAGAGTGAGAATGAGAGAGGAAGAGAGCGAGAGTGAGAATGAGAGAGGAAGAGACAGAGAGCCAGAGCAAGAGAGGGTGAGAGGGAGAAATAGAGAGAGGGAGTAGGAGAATCATAGAGCAAGAGAGAGAGAGTGTGAGTGTGCATGAGAGAGCGAGAGCAAGAGAGAGTGAGAATGAGAGCGAGAGCAAGAGAGAGTGAAAATGAGAGCAAGAGAGAGAGCAAGAGTGAGAATGAGAGAGGAAGAGAGAGCAAGAGTGAGAATGAGAGAGGAAGAGAGAGCAAGAGTGAGAATGAGAGAGGAAGAGAGAGCGAGAGTGAGAATGAGAGAGGAAGAGAGAGAGAGTGAGAATGAGAGAGGAAGAGACAGAGAGCCAGAGCAAGAGAGCGTGAGAGGGAGAAATAGAGAGAGGGAGTAGGAGAATCATAGAGCAAGAGAGAGAGAGTGTGAGTGTGCATGAGAGAGCGAGAGCAAGAGAGAGTGAGAATGAGAGAGCAAGAGAGAGCACGAGTGATAATGAGAGAGGAAGAGACAGAGAGCCAGAGTAAGAGCGCATGAGAGGGAGAAATAGAGAGAGGGAGAGGGATAATCATAGAGAAAGAGAGAGCGAGAGTGAGACTGAGAGAGCGAGAGTAAGAGAGCTAGAGAGAGAATTAGAGAATTAGAGAGAGTAAGAGAGAAAGCAAGAGAGCCATATCAAGAGAGTGTGAAAGAGAGAGTGAGAGAGAGATTGAGTGCAAGAGAGCGAGCAAGAGAGAAAGCAAGAGAGAGCCATAGCAGAGAGAGAGTGAGAGAGCTAGAGAGAGAGAGAACTAGATAGAGTTAGAGAGAAAGCAAGAGAGCCATATCAAGAGAGAATGAGAGAGAGAGCAAAAGAGAGCTAGAGAATGCGCGAGAGAGAATTAGAGAGAGAAAGCAAGTGACAAAATAAGAGAGCTAAAGAGAGAGACTGAGAGAGCTATAGAGAGTGCACTAGAGAACGCGAGAGTTAGAGATCAAGAGAGACAGAATGAGAGTGAGACCATGAGCAAGAGAACGAGAAAGAATCCCTGTCCTCAGCTATCCCCTCCAGAGCAAGGTTTGGTAGTTGGTGATCAGTGAGCACTAAAATGCTCAGGTGCTCTTTACTCGAATCGAGCAGGTCAGGCACTAGTACAGGCTCAACTTTAATACCGAGCATAATGAAAGTCAATGGGAAACGAGAGTGAATGAGAGAGAGAGAGCAAGAGAGAGAGACACCGGGCGGCGAGTTGAGCGTGTCAAGCAGCCACAAGATACTTGATCAAGTACTGCGCTTCTCGAGCACCCTGATGCTCAATTGAGCATGGAGCAGTGTCGAGCACGCTCGCTCATTACTATTGGTAACGCCCCTCCTAGTCTGGTTTCTGCACATGACTGCAGCTGTGTGTGATGGAGGCTGGCTAACTAGCTCATTTCAATAGGTAAGCCAGCCCCCTGCTCCATGTATGAGCTATAACAAATCAGAGGGCTGGGTTAGGTATTCAAATGAGCCGGTCAGCCAGCCCCCTTCATACACATTGAAGAGGCCATGGCAATTAAGCTGGTCATATGTGACACAAGGAGCTCTCTGTTGGCAGCAAAGCATTATTGATGACTAAAATATACAATATTTCTATTTTAAACACATTTAACTATATTTTATACGGTGAATGTTTTTGCTATTAATCAACATAAGCTCTCTATCTATTTAACCCCTTCCCGCTCTATAGAGTACAATTATGTCAAGGTGCGAGTGAAAGGAGCAGACTCACAACCTGAGCCTGCTCTGTACAGGGCAGGTTCTGTCTGCATAAGGCTGTGTTCCCACATGGAAAACATACTGCATTTTTCCCGCTGTGTTTTTTTTATATAGAGAATCTGCTGCATGTAACTGATCAAGCAAAGTTAAGCAACGTTCACACAATGCGCTCACATTGCATTGTTTAAAAAACATTGCAATTTAGTGCGTTTTGGAAAACTGCTTAAGAAATAAAAACACGTCTGGTTTCTCTTAAGTGCTCACCTCTGCTGGGCGTCGGCTGAGTTGTTTTCACTACTCCAGCTGTGCAGGAGTTAATCCCTTTTGGAGCAGTGTGCAACTCTGTTGCTGATTTACCATCCACAGCTGGTCTCTTCCTATTTAAGGCTGGGGAGTTTGTTAGGAGATCGCCAAAGATAGCTTCAGCATAGCTCCAGCAATCCTGGTCTTAGGGGTGAGCCGGTTCATGGTGATCTGCCTTTGCTATTTTGCGTGGTGTGAAAGTTCCCCTGTTGTGCGGTTACAACCTACACTTTTCTTTATTCCCCTGTTCACATATTGTTTCTCCTTTGTGTTTAAGTGCAGTGTGTACGAGTTTTCATTCTCCATTTTCCATGTCGTTTCTATGGGGTTTTGTTACTGGGTTTGCGGCCGCTCCAAGGATGGGGGGAGTAAAATTAGGGCTTGGACAGGAATCAGGGTCACGCTGGGGGTTCAGACCTGGATACCATCAAGCGTACTTCTGAATAAAGGGACAGCGTGGATGTCTAGTCTGAGGGCCAACCTAGGAGCCCCTGTTCTGTCATTACATACCCCGTGACACCCATTGTATTTAAATAATCACCAATTCTACTCCCCTATGAGAACTTAAAAAAATAAAGTGAAAATAAAACATATTTTTATATCCAATAATAAATTAAAAAAAAAGTGTCAATCTCCTCTTTTCTCATCCAAAAAGAATTAAATAATATAAAAAAATCTAAGCAAATTTAGCCTTGCCTCATCCATAATAGTCCGATTTATGCAATATAAATTAATTTAACCTATAAGGTAAATTTTGTAAAGGAAAAAAAATAAATAATTGCCTTTTAGTTTTGTTGCTTTCCCAAAAAATGTTTTAAAAATCATTAAAATGGTCTATGGATTACTAAAACAGTCAAAAAAGACAAGCTCCATCGACGGAAAAGTGGAATAAAAAGTTTTAGGTATGAAAAACTATTTTTTTGCGAATTTTCCTAAGCCGCTATACTAATGAATAAAAATATTGTCGTAATTGCCATGACCTGAAGAACCCTTTTAAAAACAGAATTAGGAGTCCTGTGCTTTGTACGAATACTCCTTGGATCAGTCCATGAACTATATGACCTTGTTCTTATCCTTGCTGCATTTATCCATAACCGTACTTTAGATTTGCATGTATTTTATGCTTTAGATGCCTCTTTGGTAATGTCCATTGAAGGCTGCCAGCGTAAATGTTGTTGTCTTTTAGGGTCACAGGTTTCAAGACTTCATTCTTTAAGACTGACAATTAATTCTTAGTGTGAAGGGGGAATAGATTTCACGCAGAAACACCATAATTCTTTATCGTACATAATTAAAGCAGAAATATTACTTCAATAGCATCAGTCTGCTCATTTGGTACGCTGCTGATGAATTGGAATTTTATGCACGTACTGTGTATGATTTATTGCTCAAATCTGCTTAGTAAAAATGTTCAAAATGATTTAACATGTTTGGTACCAGAGGTTGGTTAAATCTGCCCCCTAGAGCCAAAGATTGAAGTCATGCTACTCAAACAGCTACATGTGAGCATCAAAATGCATTAACTGCACTTGTGACGCCTACGATTAAATCCATATAAATACCCAAAATTAGTAGTTGAACCTCTTGGATGCTTTTGTACCACTGTCAGCCAAATTAAATTCAATGTAAAAAGTTTGGCCCTGGATACAGTTTTGCTTTTTTTTTACATAAATGTCTTGATTCTGCTCCCTTCCCTCATGGCTGCTGCCCTGGTTGTGCTGCAGATCGAATTTCATAATTTCCCCAGCATATTGCAATGATCTCACCAGCCATGGAGTTTTAAGGTCAACTTAGACACTCATGTATTATGTAATCTTTGTGTTAAGTTTATGTCCTTTGGGCTTTCAGCTGCAATCACCTCTGCAAACTCCTGTAGTTTCTACAACCTGCATCTACTTCCTGTCTCATTCCTGCTGATAACCCTTCACTTGCTGTAAGCATAACACACTCCTCTAGGTAATTGCTCACATTATGCTGAAGCAATTCCTGGGCTGACCATACTTCTTCAGTTCATGTGTTTGTCTACACTTCTGTGTCTATCTCTGCAAACTCCTGTGATTTAGACAACCTGCATCTACTTCCTGTCTCATTCCTGCTGATAACCCTTCACCTGCTGTAAGCATAACAAACTCCACTATGTAATTGCTCACATTATGCTGCAGCAATTCCCGGACTGACCCTACTTCTTCAGTTCATGTGTTTGTCTACACTTCTGTGTCTATCTCTGCAAACTCCTGTGATTTCTACAACCTGCATCTACTTCCTGTCTCATTCCTGCTGATAATCCTTCATCTGCTGTAAGAATAACAAACTCCTCTAAGTAATTGCTCACATTATGCTGAAGCAATTCCTGAACTGACGATACTTCTTCAGTTCATGTGTTTGTTTACACCCCTGCATCTATCTCTGCAAACTCCTGTGGTTTCTATAACCTGCATCTACTTCCTGTTTCAGTCCTGCTGATTAACCTTTCATCTGCTGTAAGCATAACAAACTCCTCTATGTAATTGCTCATATTTTGCTGCAGCAATTCCTGGACTGACCATACTTCTTCAGTTCATGTGCTTGTCTATGCGTCTATCTCTGCAAACTGCTGTGGTTTCTATAACCTGCATCTCTTTCCTGTTTCAGTCCAGCTGATTAACATGTCATCTGCTGTAAGCATAACAAACTCCTCTATGAAAGTGCTCACATTATACTGAAGCAATTCTTGGACTGACCATACTTCTTCAGTTCACATGTTTGTCTATACCCCTGCTTCTATCTCTGCAAACTCCTGTGGTTTCTACAACCTGCATTTACCTCCTGTTTCAGTCCTGCTGATCAACTATTCATCTGCTGTAAGCATAACCAATTCCTCTATGTATTTGCTCAAATTATGTTCCAGGAATTCCTGGATTGACCATACATTTTCAGTTCATGTGTTTGTCTATACCCCTGCATCTATGTCTTCTGGTGTGTACTGCTACTCTTACCTGCTTGCCACACAGCTTAATAGGTGGTCCTGATTCTTGCCATATGTCAAGTTCTCTTACCTGCTTGCCACACAGCTTAATAGGTGGTCCTGATTCTTGCCATATGTCAAGTTCTGTCCATTTTGCCATCTCCTTTGGACTGTGTGTCTGTGGCTCAGTGAATCCTCCTCACCTGGTAAGCCCTAACAATATATTAATGTGGTAAACCTTCATGTTGTGGAAAATGGCACTGAATGAAAATTAATTACTTATATTGGCGGCACGGTGGCTCAGTGGTTAGCACTGTGGTCTTGCAGCGTTGGGGTCCTGAGTTCAAATCCTACCAAGGACACCATCTGCAAGGAGTTTGTATGTTTTCCCCTTGTTTGCGTGGGTTTCCTCCGGATACTCCGGTTTCCTCCCACACTCCAAAGATATACAGATAGGGACTCTAGATTGTGAGCCCCAATGGGGACAGTGTTGCCAATGTATGTAAAGCGCTGTGGAATTAATAGCGCTATATAAATGAATACTAATTATTATTGTTATTATTATAGGTTTAGATCTAATTTCATAACGTACATTAAACATTGGTGTATACCAAGCATTGCTTAAAGTTTACAATTTCTGATTAAACATCAATATTATTTTGCTACCCGTGAATCTCAATGTATTGTGCAGATTCCATGCAATGTATTTATTTTTATTAACATTCTTTCCAATAACTTTGTTGGCAGACCATTATGTTTCTATAATTGATGGTGGCCAAACGATCTACTTACTGGTAGACCTCAAATCAAGGAACCGTAGCAGAGGCATATCTTAGGTCCTCAAGCAAGTAGATAGCATGGTAGAGAAGCAAGTACAATGGCACTGGCTTCTGTGCTCTATGCCCTGGGCCTTGGGGATGCCATGCCTGTCACCTCACTTTCTTCTTCTGCGATTGGGGCTTCCATTTCTTAGACCTTTAGATATCAGTTAACTGCTATGTGATCTTTTTCACATTTATTGACATTTGATTTAATTGTGTTCTCAGTGTCTAACTTTGTCTGTCTCCCTACCTCTTCTGCCTTCTGAGTCGTTTCTCATCATGTTTTCTAACACAGACTGTTCCTAGAGTAGCAGTCTGCTGGTCATTCCCTGCAACAGTTCAGATCCCTGTAAAAAGATAATGCCAAGGAATTCCGCTTCTGGGCCTAGTCCCAAACTAAGTCCATTGCATCCTTTGGCCACCAGAGAAAGCAAAAATGTCGAAACTTGTGTAAGGCCTGGGAGGATCACATAGCACTATATACTTTATGTGTTAGCACCTTACTTTACCTTGAATGTCTTGTTAACCTCAGAGTGAATTTCCAAAGATTTTTATGTTCCGCACCTGGCCTGGATCTGGGATTTTCTCCCCTGACCATAGTCTTCTTAACCCTGTGGTTTGCATATTACTCAGCTTGTGCTTCATGTCCAGTTCTGCATATATGTCACTAGGTGATTGTTAGGATAACAGGGAACAGGGGCTCCTCTGCTGTCCCTCCCACTAGTGGACCCTAGGCAATCACTAAACTCAGAGTTACTTCTGATGGTGGAGATGCCTGAGATCCATTCCTGGCTATGCTCTTGACCAGTACTAACCTGGTACACCCCTCCTAACTTCGAAGGGCGGGGTAGGAGTGTTATGGAAAACAGATAAAGACAGATAAGGGAAATCAAAACTCTGACACACTCCAAACTCGCAGGAATAGACGATGAGAGACTCAGAAATAAAGCAAGAGCAGGAAGGTAACAACAAAAACGCAGCTAGAGTTAACTCCAGAACCGCACACAGTAACAAGTAGAACAACCACCAGATAGTCTGGATCCCAACACCACACCAGACCAGCTAAGATAAACTATATCTGAGATAGGTGGAAGAATGTATCCAGCATATATGGGAGGCGGAACAGATATGATTGGCTCCCCCACAACATGTGATCAAAGGAGACAAGCAAGCAGACTAGCATAGATTCTCTTGCTAGCCTGCCTATGAACTACCACTTTGCAAGTCACTGCTTGAGTCTTCCTGCGTTGATCACAGACACCAGAGAAGTTTATTGGGCGAGTGTCAAAATCTGTTTTCTGAACAGAACCTGACGAAGTCATGACAGTTGGCAAAGTTTGTAAAAATCTCAGTGCGACAAGTCTTGCATGCTTCCATTTGATTGTCTGTTTGGGCCCGTATAAGGCTCACCAAAACACATACATGTGTTTTGGTATTAAGACTTTGTGTTACTGAATGCTGTCTGCCTGTTTCTTCCAGTACCTGTGCTAATGTTCTCCTATCTGCCTGCAGCTTTCAGTACCTCTGCTAATGGTCTCCTGTCTGCTTGTGGCTTTCAGTACCTGTACTACTGTTTTACTGTGTGCCTGCGGGTTTCTGCTACCTGTCTCCTGTCTGCCTGCAGCTTCTAGTACCTCTGCTATAGGTCTCCTATGTGCCTGCAGCTTTCAGTACCTGTGCTACATTCTACCAGTCTTTTTTTCTGTTTTTGGCTTCCAGTACCTCTGCTACCAGTCTCCTATCTACCTGTGGCTTTCAGTACCTCTGCTATCAGTCTACAATCTACCTGCGGCTTCCAGCACCTCTGCTATGGGTTTCTGTCTGCCTGTAGCTTCTAGTACCTCTATCAGTCTCCAATTTACCTGCGGCTTCCAGCACCTCTGCTACTGATTCCTGTCTGCCTTTAGCTTCTAGTACCTCTGCTCCCAACTTCCAGTACCTCTTCTAGCAATTTCCTGCATACCTCATCATGCTGCTGCATGAACTCCCGTGGCCCTTGTGCCCACCCAGACCTTGGACTTGGATGAACTACCTCACCAGGTGAGCCTAAACATTTTAGCACTTCGTATTTCTTTGGTTTGGGTATATACATAGATTAGCCTTTATAATTGTAATAAATATATATATATATATATATATATATATATATATATATATATATATATACAGTATGTGTTTATAGTGCAGTCTAATCTTTACACAATTAACAAATATTATGGTATTATTGCACACATGAACTACCCTTTTTTACAGGAGTTATCATGATGAACTATTTTATGACTGTATTTATTATGCCATTTTGTGGTATAATCATTATGTAGTCAATGTAATCAGGGTATTGTTATACATATGAATTATCCTATACCATTGATTCTCTGGTGATTAAGGATTCGTGAATGATTTGTGTAATCCTCACCATTTCTATCCTGATATAATTGACCTTTTTGCTAATTTTAATAAATTTTAATATAAAATAGTATTTTTTATGGAATTTTTACCGCTCCTATGACTACTTTTTTGTATTAGGTATTAGTTTGGCATTATCACTTTACACATTATTTAGTTATTGTTTAGGATTATATATTTGTTACATGTTTGTAGTCTAAATAATTACATGCTGTCCCATGAATTTAGTGTTAGTGGTTACTTATCTTCTTTGAGTAGTGAAGTCATTTAGGTATTAGGCCGTGTGACATCAGTGTTGCCGGAGAGAAATTGACTTGTCTTCATACGGAACACATGGACATGCGTGTGCCCACATGGGCACACGTCCGTGAAAAAACATGGATATGTGTGCAGACCCATTGATTTTAATTGGTCTACGTATGTCTGTGTCTCCGGTACATATGAAAATGGATGTCATACATACCAGAATCACAGATGTGTGAAGGGGAATACTAGGGAATTTTGCTTCTGGATTTAGGTCTAGGCCAAATCAATTTCCACATTTATTCACCTGAAGAAGCACAAATGCGAAACACATGTAGGGTCTGAGAGAATCTCACACCTATCAAGGTCCACATCTTCTTCAGTAAGCTTGTGACGTGCAATAAGTAACTAATGGTGGCAGCTGTCACCATTCCATGAAATATCTGAAAACAGGGCATGCACGAAAAAAATGGCAACTGTGTCATCTACTTCACTCTTACTCTCCAAAAGTGAATCCCATACAGAAATAAATTGTCACTAGTGATGAGCGGAGTCACAGATAACCGGGACCGGCGGGTCCCTGTTATCTGGTATTTAAAATTCGAATCCGGGCCGGATACTGGTCCCCATATAAGTCTAAGGGGACTGGAATCCAGCAATTAAAAATGTTGGTAGAAGAGATAGGGGATTAGTGCAAGTGCACTGTACTTACCGAGGCTTTGGGGCGGATGTACACTGCTTCCATGCAGGGCATTCACTTCATGGGCTGCTCATTACTTTCATTGCATATGCACTACTTTTCCCACTCACTGGCTGTCTTAGCATCTGTGATTGGTTGCAGGAAGATGTGCCCCCAGCCTATGTGACAGCGTCTGCCTACAACCAATCACAGACGCTGTCTGTGGGGCTATATTGTACAATAAAAAATAAATAAAACATTTGGTTTAGGGCCACCCCGTATTATTATATCTAGCACAGATAAAGCATATGGCTACAGGCTGCCGCCCCCAGCCATGTGCTTATCTTGACTGTGTATCAAAATAGAAGGAACTAATTAATAGAAAATAAAAAAAAGGAAACAAATAATTTTAAAAAACAGCATGCGGTCCCCCCCAATTTTGATACCCAGCCACGATAAAGCCCAACAGCTGGGGGCTGATAATCTCAGGCTGGAGAGATCCATGGTTATTGGGAGCCCATCCCAGCCTAAAAATAGCAGCCTGCAGCCTCCTCAAAATTGTCCATTAGATGCCACAATCCTGGCACTTTACCCGGCTCTTCCCGATTGCCCTGGTGCTGTTGCAATCAGGGTAATATCAGGGGTTAATAACAGCGCACAACAGTTATCATACCCAAAATTAGTGATAGGTAGAGGTCTATGAGAGACCCCATCAGTAATCCTATAAGTAAAAAGAAATAAACACAAACAGAGAGAAAAATCCTTTATTTGAAATAAAGCACAAAATGCAGCACCCTCTTTCACCTTTTTATTAACCCCAAAAAAGACCCTTGAGGTTCCGCCATAATCCACTCGACGTTCCACGACAGTCCTGGCTCTGCTACATCCAAGCCCAGAGAGACTGAAAACATGTCTCATCTGCTTTACTTATGACTGCTTGAAATGTCTAAACTCCTTCAGCTTACCTTGAAACTTCATAACGGTATGTGCACACTGAGGCTTTGAATCAAAAGCTGAATGGAAACTCTCCAAATCCTTACTAAATCTCAAAACGTCTTCAAAACTTGGAACGTTCGCCAGTATTTGAAAACGGAATCTTTTTACTGAGTTTTTGGAGTGGAAACTGAACAGAAACTTAAAATTTTTGAGGAACTTTAGTGTTTTTTTTAAAAGGATATGGAGTGTTTCCTCTTAATTTCTGTTACAAAAACGCCTAAAAAAAACCTGAGGCTTTTGGCTGAATTTTTGGAGCAAAAACTGAAGGGAAACTCTCCAAATCCTTAACATATCTCAAAACTCCTTGAAAACGTAGAGTGTTTTTTGGCATTTACAAAGTCTTTTTACTGAGTTTTTTAGTGGAAACTGATCAGAAAATTAACATTTTTGAGGAGTTTAGTGAGTTTTTTTTAAAAAGGATAAAGAACCTTTCTGCTTAATTTCTGTTCCGAAAACTCCTCGAAAAACTGTGTGCACACTGAGGCTTTCGGCTGTTTTTGGAACAAAAACTGAACGGAAACTGTCCAATTCCTTAACATATCTCAAAACTCCTTCAAAACTTGGAGCTTTCTTTGGTATTTGCAAACAGTCTTTTCATTGAGTTTTTGGAGTAAAAACTGAGAAGAAAATTAAAGTTTTGAGGAGTTTTGTGCTTTGGAGAGTTTCTGCTTAATTTTTGTTCCAAAGACTCCTTGAAAAACAGTGTGCACACTGAGATTTTTGGCTGAGTTCTGGAGCAGAAACTGAGCAGAAACTCAAAGTTTTAGAATAGTTTAGTGGGGTTTTCTTTAAACGATATGGAATGTTTCTGCTTAATTTCTGTTCCAAAAACTCCTTGAAAAATTGTGTGCACACTGAGGCTTTTGGCTGAGTTTTTGGAGCAAAGCTGAATGGAAACTCTCTAAATCCTAACAAATCTCAAAACTTGATGCGTTCTTTGGTATTTGTATTTGTTTTTGGAGTGAAAACTCAGCAGAAACTCAGTTTTTGAAGTTTGGTGTTTTAAAAAGGCTATTACGTTTCCTCTTAATTTCTGTTCCAAAAACTCCTCAAAAAACTGTGTGCACACTGAGGCTTTTGGCTGAGTTTTTGGAGTGGAAACTGAACAGAAAATTTTAAAGTTTTGAGGAGTTTTGTGTTTTGTTTTTCTTTAAATGATATTGAGACTTTCTGCTTCATTTCTGTTCCAAAGACTCCTCGAAAAACTGTGTACACACTGAGGCTTTTGGCTGTGTTTTTGTAGTGGAAACTGAGCAGAAACTCTCCAAATCCTTAACAAATCTCAAAACTCTTTGAAAACTTGGAGTGTTCTCTAATATTTGCAAATGGAGTCTTTTTACTGAGTTTTTTGAAGCGGAAACTGAGCAGAAAATTAAAGTTTTTGAGGAGTTTTGTATATATTTTTAAGAGGATATTGAGTCTTTCTTCTTAATTTCTGTTCCACAGACTCCTTGAAAAACTACGTGCAGACTGAGGCTTTTGGCTGAGTTTTTGGAGCAAAGCTGAACGGAAACTCTCCAAATCCTAACAAATCTCAAACGTGGAGCGTTTTTGGTATTTGTCTTTTTACTGAGTTTTTGGAGTGAAAACTCAGCAGAAACTCAGTTTTTGAAGTTTGGTGTTTTTTAATAGGATATTAAGCTTCCTCTTAATTTCTGTTCCAAAAACTCCTTGAAAAACTGTGCAAACTGAGGCTTTTGGCTGAGTTTTGGAGTGGAAACTGAGCAGAAAATTAAAGTTTTAGAAGAGTTTAGTGTTTTGTTTTTTTTAAAAGGATATACAATGTTCCTCTTCATTTCTGTTCCAAAAACTGCTTGAAAAACTGTGTGCACACTGAGGCTTTTGGCTGCGTTTTGGATCAGAAACTGAACGGAAACTCTCCAAATCCTTAAGATATCTCAAAACTCTTGAAAACGTGGAGTGTTCTTTGGTATTTGCAAATAGAGACTTTTTACTGGAGTTTCTGGAGTGGAAAGTGAGCAGAAAAGTAAAGTTTTTGAAGAGTTTAGTGTTTTTTTAAAAGGATATGGAGTCTTTCCGCTTAATTTCTGTTCAAAAACTCCTTGAAAAACTGTGTGCACACTGAGGCTTTTGGCTGAGTTTTGTGTCAGAAACTGAGCAGAAAATTAAAGTTTTAGAAGAGTTTAGTGGGGTTTTTTTTGGTTTTTTTAAATGATATGGAATGTTTCTGATTTATTTCTGTTCCTAAAATTCCTAAATAAAAACCTGTGTGCACACTGAGGCTTTTGGCTGAGTTTTGTAGCAGAAACTAAACGGAAATTCTCCAAATCCTTAACATATCTCAAAGCTCCTTGAAAACTTGGAGTGTTTTTGGTATTTGGTATTCTTTGGAAAGTTTTAGAAGACTTTAGTGTTTTTTTGAAAAGGATATGGAATGTTTCTACTTAATTTCTTTTCCAAAAACTCGTAGATAAACTGTGCACACTGAGGCACACAACTCTCCAAAATTTGGATTGTTCTTTGGTATTTGATATTCTTTGGAAAGTTTTAGAAGACTTTTAGTGTTTTTTTAAAAGGATATGGAATGTTTCTACTTAATTTCTGTTCCAAAAACCCGTAGATAAAATGTGTGTGCACACTAAGACTTTTGGCTGAGTTTTGGAGCAGAAACTGAATGGAAACTCTCCAAATCCTTAACATATTTCAAAACTCCTTGAAAACTTGGAGTGTTCTTTGGTATTTGATATTCTTTGGAAAGTTTTAGAAGACTTTAGTGTTTTTTTGAAAAGGATATGTGATGTTTCTACTTAATTTCTGTTCCAAAAACTCGTAGATAAACTGTGCACACTGAATCACACAACTCTCCAAATCTTGGATTGTTCTTTGGTATTTGATATTCTTTGGAAAGTTTTAGAAGACTTTAGTGTTTTTTTGAAAAGGATATGTAATGTTTCCGCTTAATTTCTATTCCAAAAACTCTTTAAAAAGCTGTGTGCACATAGCCTAAGATTGGAGTGTCTTGAAGTCAGGATAAGTGATAACCATTTTACCAGCAATGATGAAACCACCCCAAAAAATCAATGTCTAGCAACAAAAGGCTTCTGAACGGTTTTTATTATGATGGAAGCCTCACTTCAAATTGATCGGCCAAACTTACTGCGTATGAAGGTACAGCAATAAAATAACAGAAAATTGACATATTCATTTAACTGGGACCTAAAGACCATTTCTTTCTCTAAGACAGTTTTAATTTTGGAGCATCTGACATATTGCTGATTTGAAGCCGTGTCTTGTAATGTATTTGTTCTAGAACGGGTGGAGAAATCTTTGTATTCCTGTGGACACCGAGGCTATTACTGCCCGCCGAGATTTAAGCAGTTCCTGATTATAATTGAAAATATTTGAGTGTTTTCCGTAGACTTGTAGAACAGGTTTATTTTCATTGCGGATCTCTTCATTTCGTCCTCCCTGCTCTAAAAGGGAAAAAAAAAAACAACAAAAAAAAAACCCATTGACGTTGCATTTGGGATGTTCAAACCTAATTATATGTCTCAAAGTTTTATAACTCAAGTGACAGATGTGGAAAAAGCAATTACCCCTCTGTTGTCATTTAGAATAAGACAATATGCAAACATGTAATTCACACGGTGGCAGAGGGTGACGGAGCCCAGATATCATTATGGTTTGTTTAAGTATGAAGAGCCAGCTTACAATGTATTAGAATTTTTTTTTTTTACTTGTATTACTGCCGTTAATTTAAAAGCAAGTGCACAATCCGCGGATCATCTTCTTAGTAATTTACACACAATGCCAAACTTGAAGAGAGTACAAGAATTAGCAACACTATATAATTACAGCAGCCTATCCGTACCCAAAGTAGAAAACAAAAACCTTAAATCATAGAAGATGAACACATCCTGTATTTTACAACCATAAGGTGACCAAACATTTATATGGGGTTCTTTAGTACCTAAAATGTCATGATGACTAGTGATGGGCGATGTCATGTGGTTTCTGGCCATAGAAGGTCACAGCAATTGGCTGCGCAGAATGCTCCTTGACTTTCTATTGTTCCTGCTGTCAGTATTCATTGGTATAGGTGTTAGTGTGAACTCTTAATCAGAGATCACTAGTTGCCTACTGCCTGGCCTATTTGGTGTGGATCAAGTGCATGCGTAAAGAAATCACACCAGACACAAGCGGATGTAAAATCTCTTCTTGACTACAGTAAAAATGGCACCGAACAGCACAGGAGAACCCGTGCGGTCTCTGATATAGTCTAGGGGCGTACACAAGTTCAGATATGCCCATTTAGTGGGACAGTTCATGGGCTAGCCAATGGGGAGATCCGTGTTGCTGTTGATGGGCGGGTCTGACTTCAGTGCATAAAGCCATGGTGTCATCTGATCTGTGGGTTGGTTCTCAAGCTTGGCCAGTGGGTCTTTTCCTTGTATGGTGGTCTTCTTACATCTGGACATTCCTTGTATTCCAGGCAAGGTGTGCAAAACAGGAAATGGAAATCCAAAGTCAATGCTACACCAAGCCTTCGTAGGCTTCGTAATATTCTGTGAATTGTAGAAATAGTACATGGATAAACATTTAAAACCTTAGATGATAATAGAACAAGAAGAAGAGATTAAGTTGAGTGATAGTCACAGAATCCAAAGAAGGAGAGGTATTTCAGAGGAAGGAGAGGAGAGATAGAAAGCAGGGTGAGGCAACCGGGGCTGATGCATTGTCCATTGAGCTAAGATTTGTCGAGAGGATGGTGTGTACTGTCTAAAAGAGAAAAAGCCAGGGTGCCCCCAATCCGGAGATTAAATTAGTTCAAGAAATTTCTCACTGGACAGGAAAGACTCCCATTGGAACCACTTAGTGGCTGTCTCCACTGTTTGCCCTCGTGATTGGGCCATCACCCTTTCCATGCGGTGGATCACATTTACCTCTGTTACCCACTCATCCAACGTCGGGGGGGTAGAGTCTTTCCAGCGCCATGGGACCACTGTCTTGGCGGCCTGAAGAAGGTGACCCAAGATAGATTTTTTAAAAACTTTTTCCGATACGTTAAAGATATACAGTAAAGCTGCCTCCGGGCGACTGGGCACTACGATCCATGTGACCTCTTTTATGGCTGCCAGTACTTTGCTCCAAAAGACCGACAGGCCCGGGCAGTGCCACCAGATGTGAGACATGGTGCCTCCCGAGGCTCCGCAACACCAGCACGTGTCCGGTATTTCGGGGCACCACGCATGAAGAGACGCCGGAACCCTGTACCACCTGGAAAGTATTTTATAGCTGGTTTCTTGCATCCTAGTGGCAACTACCGACCTGTGGGTCAAGCGGAAACAACGCTCCCGTTGATTCCCGGGAATCGTTTGATTGAGCTCTAACTCCCAAGCTCTACAAAAGCGAGGAGGCGACACCTCTGCTGCACTTGTCATAAACTTGTACACCCTTGATATTGCATGACGCGTGTCGGAAGGCCCAGTGCAAAGGTTTTCAAAAGGAGTTTGGGGTGGGGGATGAGCCCTGATAGTGTCCTGGGAGGTTAGAAAATGCTTGAGTTGAGCATACTCAAAATTAAATCGAAGTTTGAAATTCCGGCCCTCTACTATCTCCAGAAGTGGGATGAGAGACCCGCCCGGAGCCACCCGATTTAATCTCAAAAGATTCAGTTTCGTGTTTCCCAGAAAATTATTAGATGATGCTCCCGGTAAAAACTCCGGGTTGTCAGTTAGTGGCATAAGGGGCCCTCTAGGCTGGATCATGAGATTGCGTGATGACACAGAGTGGACCGTTTTCAATGTTTGTTTAGTACTATAGGACATCTCAATCTTATGCTTGGTGAGGAGCGGCCAGGTCCAGGGCAGTGTCGGTAATGATAATGGGCACATATCTTGTGCCAGGGAGACCCAAAGCTTAGAACCAGAATTATGTAAAAGGTCCAGGATCCTGGCATGGGCGGCTGCCAAGTAGTACCGCCTACAGTCAGGTAGTCCCGTCCCTCCCGCACTCTTGGTCCTAGTTAGGACGCTACTCCCTATACGGGCACGCCTTCCGGACCAAACAAATTGACTGAATATGCGCTGCATCTTGGCCCTATAGGTTGCTGGAACATAGACCGGAACCGTCTGTATCAAGTACAGCAATCTCGGCAGAGCGGTCATCCTGAGCGCGCTGATCCTGCCGAACCATGAAAGGGAGTGCCCCTGTGCCACCGGGCTAAATCACCCTTGAGCCGTGACAGGAAACTTTGGTAGTTTAATTGAAAGAGCCTGGACAAGTCAGATGGGATCTTGATGCCCAAGTATCCAATACTACCGTGGGGTGGCCATCTAAAGGGAAAGTTTGGTTTTATAACATTCACAGTTGTTTGGGGTAGAGAAATATTTAGGGCCTCTGATTTATCAAAATTGATTTTAAAATTGGACCATTTGCTAAAGCGGTTCAGTTCCACCATTAAGGATGGGAGAGAGGTGATTTGGTTACACAGATAAACAAGGAGATCGTCAGCAAAGGCAGCGCATTTATGCTCCCGGTTGGCGATCTTAATTCCCCTTATGTCCGGGTTGGCCCGGATGGCCGACAACAAGTGTTCCATGACTAAGACATACAGTAAAGGTGACAAGGGGCATCCCTGCCGGGTCCCGTTTCGAATGGAGAAGGGTTTCGAAAGAGTGCCATTAATCTTAAGGTGAGCAGTCGGGGTATGGTATAAAGCCATAATTTTAGATGAGAAAACCGGTCCCAGGCCTATATGGTCCAGGGTCTGTGCAAGTGACTGCCAGGAGACTCTGTCGAAAGCCTTCTCAGTGTCCAAAGACAGCAACATCAAAGGCAGTTGTTTGGTATGTGCGTGTTGAATTAAATCCAAGGTTTTTATGGTGTTGTCCCTTGCCTCTCTACCTGGGACAAACCTGACCTGGTCAAAATGGATCAGGTCAGGAAGCAAAGGACCAAGTCTATTTGCCAAAAGCTTGGCATAGATTTTTAAATCTACATTAAGAAGTGATATCGGTCTAAAACCGTGGGGTCTTTTCCAGCCTTACTGAGTAGTGAGTAGTGAGATGTGAGCCGTGGTGGAGTGGGGCAGAAAGGGGACAGAGTCCGAAATTGAGTTAAAGGAAAGGAGCATTAGGGGCGCTAATTGTTCCGAAAAGGATTTATAAAATTTGGCGGGGAATCCATCAGGGCCAGGACTCTTGTTTCCAGGAGTGTCGCGAATCACTGCCAACAGGTCCTCCAGTAAAAATGGACTTTCCAAGTTGTCAATTATAGAGCTATCGAGACATCTAAAAGGTGAGGGCATTGAGGGGCACTCATCACTCGACCTGGGGGGCTCGACAGGTAAATTATATAACTTGGAATAATAGTCGTGAAAAGTATTTGAGATGTCTGGGGTGGCATAGAGTATTTCGTCGCGTGGTTTCTTGATGCAAGGTATGAGGGTATGGGCTCTTTCTTCCCTCAGCGCGTTGGCCAACAATCTGCCGGGTTTATCCCCAAACTCGTAAAACCTCCCCCTTCCCACCTGTAGTAGACGCTGATATGAGGAATCAAGCCGTTTTTTAACCTGGAACCTAGCTTGTAAAAGGGCTTGTAGATTTGTGGCCGATAAGGCTCGCTAGTGGATGAGCTCCAGTTCAGAGACCTTATGGAGAGCTTTTACTATGTCTTGGGCCTTTTCTTTTTTGATTCGGGACCCGTGCTTAATAAAAATACCTCGTAGGACACATTTCCATGCTTCCCACTTATATGTGGGGGCTGTGTCATCTACTGAGTGGTCCTCCATGAACCTTGTAATAGAGGTCTGAATGTCAGTAACACAAAGCTCATCCAGTAGCAACGACTCATTCAGCCGCCACGACCCTTTAGGAGCCGAAAGAGAGGGGATCTCTATCGTGCAATACACCGGCGGCATGGTCTGACCACAGTATATTATCCATTCCCGTATGTTGGATCCACGGGAGCGCGCTATGTTGTATTAGTATGTAGTCAAGACGACTATAGGAGTCCTGAGTGTGGGAATAGAAACTATAGTCTCTGTCCGACGGGTGTTGTATTCTCCAGGTGTCGAACAGTTGAATGCGCAGTAGAGCTTTTTTGATACGTTTAATGGTGGTGTATGCAATACTAGATTTCCCTTTGGAGTTATCTAATGTGGGGTCAAGGGTGACATTAAGGTCGCCACATAAAATCACCGTGCCCTGTAGCAGGGGGATCGCGATGTCGATCAGACGGGAAACAAAACTGTCCTGTTTTTGATTTGGGGCGTACGCATTAATTATTGTGAAAATGTGGGTTCCCACCCTCAGTGAGAGGATAATATATCTTCCAAGACTACCCGTCGTGCACTTTAAGATTTGATGTGGGAGGGATTTATGGATGGCTATTGCCACACCTTTGGAACGGGAGTCTGGGTTGTCCGAGGATACCAATGTCTGGTAATATTTATTTTTAAGAATAGGGGCATGTCCTTGTTTGAAGTGTGTCTCCTGGAGACATGCTATTCTCACCCTCCGTTTATGAAGATGATACAGTATCTGTGTCCTTTACTCCGGAACATTGAGGCCCCTGGCATTGAAAGAAGCGATGGTTAGGTCCGCCATCTATAAAAGAATAGTACATTAGAGATATATAAGAGAGGGTATCGAACACGATCAGCCCGGCCGCCGAGAATAGAAAGAAGGGAAGACTGGAGGTAGGTAGGATGTAGCAGGGAGAAGAGGAAAAGAGAAACGAAAACAGGGAGAACATCAGGCAAAAAAAACCTTGCACAGTAAACTAAATCCGAACAAATGTTCCTAGGGAACATATCCGCCTGATCTAGGCAGGATAGAGGATCCCGACCTATTTGGGGAAAAAGGATGTCAGACATAACCAAGCAGAGCTCCGTGCATGCTAAAAACATTAAGGATAACCACAGAAACCGGCAACAATATCAAATATTCATGTAATACGGGCGATGAATAAACTTAGAGGCCGCATGCGAGAGTCAAGTGACTCAAATAACTGTAAGAGGCATAAGTCATAAGGGCGCATTCCGCCACTGAGCACATCTATATCGGTTACCGAGGGCGACCCGCCCCACGACCCCGCATTTTTCTCGGAGGCAGCCCCCTGCCGAGCTCAGGAGGTGGAGTTAGTCTGGAAGAGGCAGGCCGTCCCCTAGGTACTGTGAGGTAGCGTCGTCGGCTGCGCTGCAGAAGACACGGGATCCAGGCACCAAGGTTCACAGCACACGGTTTATTCCAAAGAAAAAAGTCCACAATATTACATATGTGCCTCTCCAGCAGAGAGCTCAGGGAGATGTGATCACCCCCTCACACCAGGCACACCTGCCCTTGTTCCTGAATCTATTTATCCCTCCCTTCAGCCTGTAGGGAAAACAGCATTAACCCTATAGTGGATTATCATAGAGTGAGCACAACCGGGGCGAGACATACCGGCCGTCATAGATAACCCCGGTCACAGTCTCACATACCCCCCCCCTCAGTTCAAGCGTGCGGGGTTGAACTCCTGCCATCAAACACGGGCCGCGGGACAAGGCATCGGCGTTGCCCTGCAACCTACCGGCCCGGTGTTCAACCGTAAACCGGAAGTTCTGCAGAGAAAGGAACCACCGGGTAACCCGGGCATTCCGTTCCTTGGCGGACCTCATCCAGACCAGTGGAGAGTGATCCGTCACCAAGCGAAACTGACGTCCCAGCAGGTAATAGCGTAGGGACTCCAAGGCCCACTTGATCGCCAGGCACTCCTTCTCCACTACGCTATAATTCCGCTCGGGAGGGGTGAGCTTCCTACTCAAGAAGGTGACGGGGTGTTCCACCCCCTGAACCACCTGAGACAGCACTGCCCCCAGGCCGACCTCCGAGGCGTCAGTCTGTACTATGAACTCTTTCCGGAAATCAGGGTTTACAAGAACGGGCTGTCCGCACAGGACCTCCTTCAGGGCCCGGAAGGAGTCCTCGGCCTGCGGAGTCCAGCGCACCATGACGGACTTCTTGCCTTTGAGAAGGTCCGTCAAGGGGGCTGATAGTCCCGCAAAATCTTTTACAAACCTCCTGTAGTACCCCACGATACCCAGGAAGGCCCTAACCTGCTTCGTGGTCAGGGGTCTAGGCCACTTCTGGATCGCCTCCACTTTGTTAATTTGGGGCTTAATCACTCCTTGGCCTATTACGTAGCCCAAGTAGCGGGCTTCCGTGAGTCCTAACGCACATTTCTTGGGATTGGCTGTCAATCCGGCTGTTCGAAGCGCGTCCACCACCGCTTGTACCTGTTCCAAGTGGGTCTGCCAATCGGAGCTGTAAATAATGATGTCATCAAGGTACGCTGAAGCATACGCCTGGTGGGGTTCCAGCACTAAGTCCATCAACCTCTGGAACGTGGCCGGAGCGCCATGTAACCCAAAAGGCAAGACAACATAGTGGAAGAGACCCTCCGGCGTAACAAAAGCGGTTTTCTCCTTGGCGGACTCCGTTAGTGGCACCTGCCAGTACCCCTTGGTCAGGTCGAGCGTGGTAAAGTATCGCGCCTGTCCCAGCCTATCAATCAGCTCATCCACCCGGGGCATGGGGTAGAGATCAAACTTGGATATTTCGTTCAATCTCCTAAAGTCATTGCAGAACCTTAAGGAGCCATCGGGTTTTGGTATTAGGACAATCGGACTAGCCCATTCACTCCGGGATTTTTCGATGACCCCCAGGCGTAACATTGACTTTACTTCCTCTGATATGGCTTGTCGTCGAGCCTCCGGTACCCGGTATGACTTCAGGCGTACCTTCAGGTGGGGCTCGGTGACAATATCATGTCGTATCAGACTGGTCCTACCGGGCAGCTCGGAGAAGACATCGGGGTTCTGCTGAACCAACCGTCTGGCCTCTCGCCTCTGTGTCTTGGTGAGGGCTTCTCCAATCCTTACTTCCGGTTCGTCCCCTCCGGAGGTCGCTGGAGCCGGATGTGAACGACCCGAAGAGGAGGGAGGTGGGGAAAAAACAGCCATCAGGTTTTCCCGTTCCTGCCAAGGTTTTAATAGGTTGACATGGTATATTTGTTCAGGTTTCCGCCTACCGGGCTGCAATACTTTGTAGTTAACCACCCCGACTCTTTCCTTTATCTCGTAGGGGCCTTGCCACTGAGCCAGGAATTTACTCTCCGCCGTG